>NW_024393592.1:0-18126 GCF_016617805.1 Bactrocera tryoni
TAACCTTCCTCATCTTACTGAAGTTGACATCAAGCCATAACGGCAGTGCATTTGGAAGAATTCGACATTCTTATTTCCAGGTATAAAGTCGATTTTCTTGTGTATACACATTTAGCAGTCGATATTGAATTGCCTTAAATCATTAGTTTACCATATTTAAGTTAATTAACCTTCCTCATCTTACTGAAGTTGACATAAAGCCATAACGGCAGTGCATTTGAAAGAATTCGACATTCTTATATTTAGGTATAAAGTCGATGTTCTTGTATATACACACTTAGCAGTCGATATTGAATTGCGTTAAATCATTAATTTAACATATTTAAGTTAATTAAACTTCTTCATCTTACCGAAGTTGACATAAAGCCATAACGGCAGTGCATTTGAAAGAATTCGACATTCTTATATTCATGTATAGAGTCGATTTTCTTGTGTATACACATTTAGCAGTCGATATTGAATTGCCTTAAATCATTAATTTAACATATTTAAGTTAATTAACCTTCCTCATCTTACTGAAGTTGACATAAAACCATAACGGCAGTGCATTTGAAAGAATTCGACATTCTTATATTCATGTATAGAGTCGATTTTCTTGTGTATACACATTTAGCAGTCGATATTGAATTGCTTTAAGTCATTAATTTAACGTATTTAAGTTAATTAACCTTCTTCATCTTACCGAAGTTGACATAAAGCCATAACGGCAGAGCATTTGGAAGAATTCGACATTCTTATATTCAGGTATAAAGCCGATTTTTTTGTATATACACATTTAGCAGTCGATATTGAATTGCGTTAAATCATTAATTTAACATAGTTAAGTTAATTAACTTTCTTCTTCTTACCCAAGTTGACATAAAGCCATAACGGCAGTGCATTTGAAAGAATTCGACATTCTTATATTCAGGTATAAAGTCGATGTTCTTTTGTATACACATTTAGCAGTCGATATTGAATTGCCTTAAATCATTAATTTACCATACTTAAGTTAATTAACCTTCCTCATCTTACTGAAGTTGACATCAAGCCATAACGGCAGTGCATTTGGAAGAATTCGACATTCTTATATTTATGTATAGAGTCGATTTTCTTGTGTATACACATTTAGCAGCCCATATTGAATTGCCTTTAATCATTAATTTAACATATTTACGTTAATTAACCTTCCTCATCTTACTGAAGTTGACATAAAGCCATAACGGCAGTGCATTTGAAAGAATTCGACATTCTTATATTCATGTATAGAGTCGATTTTCCTGTGTACACACATTTAGCAGTCGATATTGAATTGCGTTAAATCATTAATTTAACATATTTAAGTTAATTAAACTTCTTCATCTTACCGAAGTTTGAAAGAATTCGACATTCTTATATTCAGGTATAAAGTCGATTTTCTTGTTTATACACACTTAGCAGTTGATATGGAATTGCCTTAAATCATTAAGTTAACATAGTTAAGTTAATTAACTTTCTTCTTCTTACCCAAGTTGACATAAAGCCATAACGGCAGTGCATTTGAAAGAATTCGACATTCTTATATTCAGGTATAAAGTCGATGTTCTTTTGTATACACATTTAGCAGTCGATATTGAATTGCCTTAAATCATTAATTTACCATACTTAAGTTAATTAACCTTCCTCATCTTACTGAAGTTGACATCAAGCCATAACGGCAGTGCATTTGGAAGAATTCGACATTCTTATATTCATGTATAGAGTCGATTTTCTTGTGTATACACATTTAGCACTCCATATTGAATTGCCTTTAATCATTAATTTAACATATTTAAGTTAATTATGCTTCCTCATCTTACTGAAGTTGACATAAAACCATAACGGCAGTGCATTTGAAAGAATTCGACATTCTTATATTCATGTATAGAGTCGATTTTCTTGTGTATACACATTTAGCAGTCGATATTGAATTGCGTTAAATCATTAATTTAACATATTTAAGTTAATTAAACTTCTTCATCTTACCGAAGTTGACATAAAGCCATAACGGCAGTGCATTTGAAAGAATTCGACATTCTTATATTCAGGTATAAAGCCGATTTTTTTGTATATACACATTTAGCAGTCGATATTGAATTGCGTTAAATCATTAATTTAACATAGTTAAGTTAATTAACTTTCTTCTTCTTACCCAAGTTGACATAAAGCCATAACGGCAGTGCATTTGAAAGAATTCGACATTCTTATATTCAGGTATAAAGTCGATGTTCTTTTGTATACACATTTAGCAGTCGATATTGAATTGCCTTAAATCATTAATTTACCATACTTAAGTTAATTAACCTTCCTCATCTTACTGAAGTTGACATCAAGCCATAACGGCAGTGCATTTGGAAGAATTCGACATTCTTATTTCCAGGTATAAAGTCGATTTTCTTGTGTATACACATTTAGCAGTCGATATTGAATTGCCTTAAATCATTAATTTACCATATTTAAGTTAATTAACCTTCCTCATCTTACTGAAGTTGACATAAAACCATAACGGCAGTGCATTTGAAAGAATTCGACATTCTTATATTCATGTATAGAGTCGATTTTCTTGTGTATACACATTTAGCAGTCGATATTGAATTGCGCTAAATCATTAATTTAACATATTTAAGTTAATTAAACTTCTTCATCTTACCGAAGTTGACATAAAGCCATAACGGCAGTGCATTTGAAAGAATTCGACATTCTTATATTTAGGCATAAAGTCGATTTTCTTGTTTATACACACTTAGCAGTTGATATGGAATTGCCTTAAATCATTAATTTAACAAATTTAAGTTAATTAACTTTCTACATCTTACCGAAGTTGACATAAAGCCATAACGGCAGTGCATTTGAAAGAATTCGACATTCTTATATTCAGGCATAAATTCGATGTTCTTGTGTATACACATTTAGCAGTCGATATTAATTGCCTTAAATCATTAATTTAACATATTTAAGTTAATTAACCTTTCTCATCTTACTGAAGTTGACATGAAGCCATAACGGCACTGCATTTGGAAAATTCGACATTCTTATATTTAGGTATAAAATCGATTTTCTTGTATATACACATTTAGCAGTCGATATTGAGATGCTTTAAATCATAAATTTAACACATTAAAGTTAATTAACCTTTCTCACTTACTGAAGTTGACATGAAGCCGTAACGGCAGTGCATTTGGAATAAATCGACATTCTTATATTCAGGTATAAAGTCGATTTTCTTGTATATACACATTTAGCAGTTGATATTGAGTCGCTTTAAATCATTAATTTAATATATTTAAGTTAACTAAACTTCCTTATCTTACTGAAGTTGACAAAAAGAAATAACGGCAGTGCATTTGGAATAATTTGACATTCTTATATTCAGGTATAAAATCGATTTTCGTGTATATACACATTTAGCAATCGATATTGAGTTACTTCAAATCATTAATTTAATATATTTAAGTTAATTATGCCTCTTCATCTTACCAAAGTTGACATAAAGCCATAACGGCAGTTCATTTGGAATAATTCGACATTCTTATATTCAGGTATAAAATCGATTTTCTTGTAAATACACATTTAGAAGTCGATATTGAGTTGCTTTAAATCATTAATTTAACATATTTAAGTTAATTAGCCTTCCTCATCTTACTGAAGTTGACATAAAGCCGTAACAGCAGTGCAATAATTCGACATTCTTATATTCAGGTATAAAATCGATTTTCTTGTATATACACATTTAGCAGTCGATATTGAGTTACTTCAAATCAGTAATTTAATATATTTAAGTTAATTATGCCTCTTCATCTTACCGAAGTTGACATAAAGCCATAACGGCAGTTCATTTGGAAGAATCCGGCAATCTTATATACAGGTATAAAGTCGATTTTCTTGTATATACACTTTTAGCAGTCGATATTGAGTTGCTTTAAATCATTAATTTAACAGATTTAAGTTAATTAACCTTTCTCACCTTACTGAAGTTGACATAAAGCCGTAACGGCAGTGCATTTGAAATAATTCTACATACTTATATTCAGTTATAAAATCGATTTTCTTGTAAATACACATTTAGCAGTCGATATTGAGTTACTTCAAATCATTAATTTAATATATTTAATTTAATTATGCTTCTTCATCTTACCGAAGTTGACATAAAGCCATAACGGCAGTTCATTTGGAAGAATCCGACAATCTTATATACAGGTATAAAGTCCATTTTTTTATATATACACATTAAGCAGTCGATATTGAGTTGCTTTATATCATTAATTTAACATATTTAAGTTAAATAAGTTTCTACATCTTACTGAAGTTGACATAGAGCCATAACGGCAGTGCATTTAGAAGAATTCGACATTCTTATATTCAGGTATAAAGTCGATTTTCTTGTATATACACATTTAGCAGTCGATATGGAGATGCTTTAAATCATTAATTAAACATATTTAAGTTAATTAACCTTCCTCATTTTACTGAAGTTGACATAAAGCCATAACGGCAGTGCATTTGGAAGAATTCGACATTCTTATATTCAGGAATAAAATCGATTTTCTTGTATATACACATTTAGCAATCGATACTGAGTAACTTAAAATCATTAATTTATTATATTTAAGTTAAATAACCTTCCTCATCTTACTGAAGTTGACATAAGGCCATAACGGCAGTGCATTTGGAAAAATTCGACATTCTTATATTCAGGTATAAAATCGATTTTCTTGTATATACACATTTAGCAGTCGATATTGAGTTGCTTAAAACCTATTTAATATGTTAACATATTTAAGTCAATTTACCTTCTTCATCTTACTGAAGTTGACACAAAGCCATAACGGCAGTGCATTTGGAAGAATTCGACATTCTTATATTCAAGTATAAAGTCGATTTTCTTGTACATACACATTTAACAGTCGATATTGAGATGCTTTAAATCATTAACTTAACCTATTTAAGTTAATTAAACTTCCTTATCTTACTGAAGTTGACATAAACCCATAACGGCAGTGCATTTGGAAGAATTAGACATTCTTATATTCAGGTATAAAGTTGATGTTCTTGTATATACACATTTTGCAGTCGATATTGAGTTGCCTTAAATCATTAATTTAACATATTTAATTTAATTAACTTTCTTTATCTTAACGAAGTTGACATAAAGCCATAACGGCCGTGCATTTGGAAGATATCGACAATCTTATATTCAGGTAAAAAGTCGATTTTCTTGTATATACACATTTAGCAATCGATATTGAGTTACTTAAAAACATTAATTTGATATATTTAAGTTAATTATGCCTCTTCATCTTACCGAAGTTGACATAAAGCCATAACGGCAGTTCATTTGGAAGAATTCGACATTCTTATATTTAGTTATAAAGTCGATTTTCTTGTAGATACACATTTAGCGGTCGATATTCAGATGCTTTAAATCATAAATTTAACACATTAAAGTTAATTAACCTTTCTCACCTTACTGAAGTTGACATGAAGCCGTAACGGCAGTGCATTTGGAATAAATCGACATTCTTATATTCAGGTATAAAGTCGATTTTCTTGTATATACACATTTAGCAGTTGATATTGATTCGCTTTAAATCATTAATTTAATATATTTAAGTTAATCAACATTTGGAATAATTCGACATTCTTATATTTAGGTATAAAATCGATTGTCTTGTATATACACATTAGGAATCGATATTGAGTTACTTCAAATCATTAATTTAATATATTTAAGTTAATCAACCTTCCTCATCTTACTGTAGTTGACATAAAGCCATAACGGCAGTGCATTTGGAATAACCCGACATTCTTATTTTCAGGTATAAAATCGATTTTCTTGTATATACACATTTTGCAGTTGATATTGAGTTGCTTTAAATCATTAATTTAACATATTTAAGTTAACTAAACTTCCTTATCTTACTGAAGTTGACAAAAAGCCATAACGGCAGTGCATTTGGAATAATTTGACATTCTTATATTCAGGTATAAAATCGATTTTCGTGTATATACACATTTAGCAATCGATATTGAGTTACTTCAAATCATTAGTTTAACATATTTAAGTTAATTAACCTTCCTCATCTTACTGAAGTTAACATAAAGCCATAACTGCAGTGCATTTGGAAGAATTCGACATTCTTATATTCAGGTATAAAGTCGATGTTCTGTATATACACATTTTGCAGTCGATATTGAGTTACTTCAAATCATTAATTTAATATATTTAAGTTAATTATGCCTCTTCATCTTACCAAAGTTGACATAAAGCCATAACGGCAGTTCATTTGGAAGAATCCGGCAATCTTTAATACAGGTATAAAGTCGATTTTCTTGTATATACACTTTTAGCAGTCGATATTGAGTTGCTTTAAATCATTAATTTAACAGATTTAAGTTAATTAACCTTTCTCACCTTACTGAAGTTGACATAAAGCCGTAACGGCAGTGCATTTGAAATAATTCTACATACTTATATTTAGTTATAAAATCGATTTTCTTGTAAATACACATTTAGCAGTCGATATTGAGTTACTTCAAATCATTAATTTAATATATTTAATTTAATTATGCTTCTTCATCTTACCGAAGTTGACATAAAGCCATAACGGCAGTTCATTTGGAAGAATCCGACAATCTTATATACAGGTATAAAGTCCATTTTTTTATATATACACATTTAGCAGTCGATATTGAGTTGCTTTAAATCATTAATTTAACATATTTAAGTTAATTAACCTTCCTCATCTTACTGAAGTTGACATAAAGCCATAACGGCAGTGCATTTGGAAAAATTCGACATTCTTATATTCAGGTATAAAGTCGATGTTCTTGTATATACACATCTTGCAGTCGATATTGAGTTGCCTTAAATCAATAATTTAAAATATTTAAGTTTATTATGCTTCTTCATCTTAATTAAGTTGACATAAAGCCATAACGGCACTGCATTTGGAATAATTCGACATTTTTATATTTAGGTATAAAGTCGATTTTCTAGTAGATACACATTAAGCAGTCGATATTGAGTTGCTTTATGTCATTAATTTAACATATTTAAGTTAAATAAGTTTCTACATCTTACTGAAGTTGACATAGAGCCATAACGGCAGTGCATTTAGAAGAATTCGACATTCTTATATTCAGGTATAAAGTCGATTTTCTTGTATATAAACATTTTGCAGTCGATATGGAGATACTTTAAATCATTAATTAAACATATTTAAGTTAATTAACCTTCCTCATTTTACTGAAGTTGACATAAAGCCATAACGGCAGTGCATTTGGAAGAATTCGACATTCTTATATTCAGGTATAAAGTCGATTTTCTTTTATATACATACACACTTAGCAGTCGATATTGAGTTGCGTTAAATCATTAATTTAACATATTTAATTTAATTAACTTTCTTCATCTTAACGAAGTTGACATAAAGCCATAACGGCAGTGCATTTGGCATTACTCGACATTCTTATATTCAGGAATAAAATCGATTTTCTTGTATATACACATTTAGCAATCGATATTGAGTTACTTAAAAACATTAATTTGATATATTTAAGTTAATTATGCCTCTTCATCTTACCGAAGTTGACATAAAGCCATAACGGCAGTTCATTTGGAAGAATTCGACATTCTTATATTTAGGTATAAAGTTGATTTTCTTGTAGATACACATTTAGCAGTCGATATTCAGATGCTTTAAATCATAAATTTAACACATTAAAGTTAATTAACCTTTCTCACCTTACTGAAGTTGACAGGAAGCCGTAACGGCAGTGCATTTGGAATAAATCGACATTCTTATATTCAGGTATAAAGTCGATTTTCTTGTATATACACATTTAGCAGTTGATATTGAGTCGCTTTAAATCATTAATTTAACATATTTAAGTTAATCAACATTTGGAATAATTCGACATTCTTATATTGAGGTATAAAATCGATTGTCTTGTATATACACATTAGGAATCGATATTGAGTTACTTCAAATCATTAATTTAATATATTTAAGTTAATTAGCCTTCCTTATCTTACTAAAGTTGACATAAAGCCATAGCGGCAGAGCATTTGGAATAATTCGACATTCTTATATTCAGGTATAAAATCGATTTTCTTGTATATACACATTTTGCAGTTGATACTGAGTTGCTTTAAATCATTAATTTAACATATTTAAGTTAACTAAACTTCCTTATCTTACTGAAGTTGACAAAAAGCCATAACGGCAGTGCGTTTGGAATAATTCGAAATTCTTATATTCAGGTATAAAGTCGATTTTCTTTTATAGACATACACACTTAGCAGTCGATATTGAGTTGCCTTAAATCTATAATTTAACATATTTAATTTAATTAATTTCTTCATCTTAACGAAGTTGACATAAAGCCATAACGGCAGTGCATTTGGAATAATTCGACATCCTTATATTCAGGTATAAAATCGATTTTCTTGTATATACACATTTAGCAATCGATATTGAGTTACTTCAAATCATTAATTTATTATATTTAAGTTAATTATGCTTCTTCATCTTACCGAAGTTGACATAAAGCCATAACGGCAGTTCATTTGGAAGAATCCGACAATCTTATATTCAGGTATAAAGTCGATTTTCTTGTATATACACATTTAGCAGTAATATTGAGTTGCTTTAAATCATTAATTTAACATATTTAAGTTTATTATGCTTCTTCATCTTACTGAAGTTGACATAAAGCCATAACGGTACTGCATCTGGAAAAATTCGACATTCTTATATTTAGGTATAAAGTCGATTTTCTTGTAGATACACATTTAGCAGTCGATATCGAGTTGCTTTAAATCATAAATTTAACACATTAAAGTTAATTAACCTTTCTCACCTTACTGAAGTTGACATAAAGCCGTAACGGCAGTGCATTTGGAATAATTCGACATTCTTATATTCAGGTATAAAATCGATTTTCTTGTATATACACATTTAGCAGTCGATATTGAGTTGCCTTAAATCAATAATTTAACATATTTAAGTTAATTATGCTTCTTCATCTTACTGAAGTTGACATAAAGCCATAACGGCAGTGCATTTGGAAGAATTCGACATTCTTATATTCAGGTATAAAGTCGATTTTCTTTTATAGACATACACACTTAGCAGTCGATATTGAGTTGCCTTAAATCTATAATTTAACATATTTAATTTAATTAATTTCTTCATCTTAACGAAGTTGACATAAAGCCATAACGGCAGTGCATTTGGAATAATTCGACATCCTTATATTCAGGTATAAAATCGATTTTCTTGTATATACACATTTAGCAATCGATATTGAGTTACTTCAAATCATTAATTTATTATATTTAAGTTAATTATGCTTCTTCATCTTACCAAAGTTGACATAAAGCCATAACGGCAGTTCATTTGGAAGAATCCGACAATCTTATATTCAGGTATAAAGCCGATTTTCTTGTATATACACATTTAGCAGTTGATATTGAGTTGCTTTAAATCATTAATTTAACATATTTAAGTTAATTTACCTTCCTCATCTTACTGATGTTGACATAAAGCCATAACGGCAGTGCATTTGGAATAATTTGACATTCTTATATTCAGGTATAAAATCATTTTCTTGTAGATACACATTTAGCAATCGATACTGAGTTACTTCAAATCACTAATTTATTATATTTAAGTTAATTAACCTTCCTCATCTTACTGAAGTTGACAGAAAGCCATAACGGCAGTGCATTTGGAATAATTCGACATTCTTATTTTCGGGTATAAAATCGATTTTCTTGTATATAAACATTTTTCAGTTGATATTGAGTTGCTTTAAATCATTAATTTAACATATTTAAGTTAATTAAACTTCCTTATCTTACTGAAGTTGACATAAAGCCATATCGGCAGTGCATCTGGAAAAATTCGACATTCTTATATTTAGGTATAAAGTCGATTTTCTTGTAGATACACATTTAGCAGTCCATATCGAGTTGCTTTAAATCATAAATTTAACACATTAAAGTTAATTAACCTTTCTCACCTTACTGAAGTTGACAAAAAGCCGTAACGGCAGTGCATTTGGAATAATTCGACATTCTTAAATTCAGGTATAAAATCGATTTTCTTGTATATACACATTTAGCAGTCGATATTGAGTTGCTTTAAATCATTAATTTAATATATTTAAGTTAATTAACATTCCTCATCTTACTGAAGTTGACATAAAGCCATAACGGCAGTGCATTTGGAAGAATTCGACATTCTTATATTTAGGTATAAAATCGCTTTTCTTGTATATTTACATTTAGCAGTCGATATTGAGTTGCCTTAAATCAATAATTTAACATATTTAAGTTAATTTACCTTCCTCATCTTACTGAAGTTGACATAGAGCCATAACGGCACTGCATTTGGAATAATTCGACATTCTTATATTCAGGTATAAAATCGACTTTCTTGTATATACACATTTTTCAGACGATATTGAATTGCCCTAAATCATTAATTTAACATATTTAAGTTTATTATGCTTCTTCATCTTACTGAAGTTGACATAAAACCATAACGGCACTGCATTTGGAAAAATTCGAAATTCTTATATTCAGGTATAAAATCGATTTTCTTGTATATATCCACTTAGCAGTCGATATTGAGTTACTTCAAATCATTAATTTATTACATTTAAGTTAATTAACCTTCCTCATCTTACTGAAGTTGACATAAAGCCATAACGGCAGTGCATTTGGAATAATTCGACATTCTTATTTTCGGGTATAAAATCGATTTTCTTGTATATAAACATTTTTCAGTTGATATTGAGTTGCTTTAAATCATTAAATTAACATATTTAAGTTAATTTATCTTCCTCATCTTACTGAAGTTGACATAAAGCCATAACGGCAGTGCATTTGGAATAATTCGACATTCTTATATTTAGGTATAAAATCGATTTTCTTGTATACACACATTTAGCAGTTGATATTGTGTTGCTTTAAATCATTAATTTAACATAATTAAGTTAATTAAACTTCCTTATCTTACTGAAGTTGACATAAAGCCATAACGGCGGTGCATTTGGAAGAATCCGACATTCTTATATTTAGGTATAAAGTCTTTATTGAGTTGCTTTAAATCATTAATTTAACACATTAAAGTTAACTAACCTTTCTCACCTTACTGAAGTTGACATAAAGCCGTAACGGCAGTGCATTTGGAATAATTCGACATTCTTATATTCAGGTATAAAATCGATTTTCTTGTATACACTCATTTAGGAGTCGATATTGGTTTACTTCAAATCATTAATTTAATATATTTAAGTTAATTATGCCTCTTTATCTTACCGAAGTTGACATAAAGCCATAACGGCAGTTCATTTGGAAGAATCCGGCAATCTTGTATTCAGGTATGAAGTCGATGTTCTTGTATATACACAGTTTGCCGATGATATTGATTTGCCCTAAATCATTAATTTAACATATTTAAGTTTATTATGCTTCTTCATCTTACTGAAGTTGACATAAAACCATAACGGCACTGCATTTGGAATAATTCGACATTCTTATATTTAGGTATAAAGTCGATTTTCTTGTAGATACACATTTAGCAGTCAATATTGAGTTGCATTAAATCATTAAATTAACATATTTAAGTTAGTTTACCTTCCTCATCTTACTGAAGTTGACACAAAGCCATAACGGCAGTGCATTTGGAATAATTCGACATTCTTATATTCAGGTATAAAATCGATTTTCTTGTATATACACATTTAGCAATCGATATTGAGTTACTTCAAATCCTTAATTTAATATATTTAAGTTAATTAACCTTCCTCACCTTACTGAAGAGTACATAAAGCCAAAACGGTAGTGCATTTGGAATAACTCGACATTCTTATTTTCAGGTATAAAATCGATTTTCTTGTACATACACATTTAGCAGTTGATACTGAGTTGCTTTAAATCATTAATTTAACATATTTAAGTTAACTAAACTTCCTTATCTTACTGAAGTTGACAAAAAGCCATAACGGCAGTGCGTTTGGAATAATTCGAAATTCTTATATTCAGGTATAAAGTCGATTTTCTTTTATAGACATACACACTTAGCAGTCGATATTGAGTTGCCTTAAATCTATAATTTAACATATTTAATTTAATTAATTTCTTCATCTTAACGAAGTTGACATAAAGCCATAACGGCAGTGCATTTGGAATAATTCGACATCCTTATATTCAGGTATAAAATCGATTTTCTTGTATATACACATTTAGCAATCGATATTGAGTTACTTCAAATCATTAATTTATTATATTTAAGTTAATTATGCTTCTTCATCTTACCGAAGTTGACATAAAGCCATAACGGCAGTTCATTTGGAAGAATCCGACAATCTTATATTCAGGTATAAAGTCGATTTTCTTGTATATACACATTTAGCAGTTGATATTGAGTTGCTTTTAATCATTAATTTAACATATTTAAGTTTATTATGCTTCTTCATCTTACTGAAGTTGACATAAAGCCATAACGGTACTGCATCTGGAAAAATTCGACATTCTTATATTTAGGTATAAAGTCGATTTTCTTGTAGATACACATTTAGCAGTCGATATTGAGTTGCTTTAAATCATAAATTTAACACATTAAAGTTAATTAACCTTTCTCACCTTACTGAAGTTGACATAAAGCCGTAACGGCACTGCATTTCGAAAAATTCGACATTCTTGTATTTAGGTATAAAGTCGATTTTCTTGTATATACACATTTAGCAGTCGATATTGAGTTGCTTTAAATCATTAATTTAATATATTTAAGTTAATTAACATTCCTCATCTTACTGAAGTTGACATAAAGCCATAACGGCAGTGCATTTGGCATAATTCGACGGTCTTTTTTTCAGGTATAAAATCGATTTTCTTGTATACACACATTTAGCAGTTGATATTGAGTTTCTTTAAATCATTAATTTAACATATTTAAGTAAATTAAACTTCCTTATCTTACTGAAGCTGACATAAAGCCATAACGGCGGTGCATTTGGAAGAATTCGACATTCTTATATTTAGGTATAAAGTCTTTATTGAGTTGCTTTAAATCATTAATTTAACACATTAAAGTTAATTAACCTTCCTCACCTTACTGAAGTTGACATAAAGCCGTAACGGCAGTGCATTTGGAATAATTCGACATTCTTATATTCAGGTATAAAATCGATTTTCTTGTATATACACATTTAGCAGTCGATATTGAGTTGCCTTAAATCAATAATTTAACATATTTAAGTTAATTTACCTTCCTCATCTTACTGAAGTTGACATAAAGCCATAACGGCACTGCATTTGGAATAATTCGACATTCTTATATTCAGGTATAAAATCGACTTTTTGTATATACACATTTTTCAGACGATATTGAATTGCCCTAAATCATTAATTTAACATATTTAAGTTTATTATGCTTCTTCATCTTACTGAAGTTGACATAAAACCATAACGGCCCTGCATTTGGAATAATTCGAAATTCTTATATTTAGGTATAAAGTCGATTTTCTTGTAGATTCACATTTAGCAGTCGATATTGAGTTGCTTTAAATCATTAAATTAACATATTTAAGTTAATTTATCTTCCTCATCTTACTGAAGTTGACATAAGGCCATAACGGCAGTGCATTTGGAATAATTCGACATTCTTATATTCAGGTATAAAATCGATTTTCTTGTATATATCCACTTAGCAGTCGATATTGAGTTGCCTTAAATCATTAATTTAACATATTTAATTTAATTAACTTTCTTTATCTTAACGAAGTACACATAAAGCCATAACGGCAGTGCATTTGGAATAATTTGACATTCTTATATTCAGGTATAAAATCGATTTTCTTGTATATACACATTTAGCAATCGATATTGAGTTACTTCAAATCATTAATTTATTACATTTAAGTTAATTATGCTTCTTCATCTTACCGAAGTTGACATAAAGCCATAACGGCAGTTCATTTGGAAGAATCCGACAATCTTATATTCAGGTATAAAGTCGTTTTTTGTATATACACATTTAGCAGTAATATTGAGTTGCTTTATATCATTAATTTAACATATTTAAGTTAACTAAATTTCCTTATCTTACTGAAGTTGACATAAAGCCATAACGGCAGTGCATTTAGAAGAATTAGAAATTCTTATATTCAGGTATAAAGTCGAGGTTCTTGTATATACACATTTTGCAGTCGATATTGAATTGCCTTAAATCATTAATTTAACATATTTAAGTTTATTATGCTTCTTCATCTTACTGAAGTTGACATAAAGCCATAACGGTACTGCATCTGGAAAAATTCGACATTCTTATATTTAGGTATAAAGTCGATTTTCTTGTAGATACACATTTAGCAGTCGATATTGAGTTGCTTTAAATCATTAATTTAACATATTTAAATTAATTTACCTTCCTCATCTTACTGAAGTTGACATATAGCCATAACTGCATGCATTTGGAATAACTCGACATTCTTATATTCAGGTATAAAATCGATTGTCTTATATATACACATTTAGCAATCGATATTGAGTTACTTCAAATCATTAATTTAATATATTTAAGTTAATCAACCTTCCTCATCTTACTGAAGTTGACATAAAGCCATAACGGCAGTGCATTTGGAATAATTCGACATTCTTATATTTAGGTATAAAATCGATTTTCTTGTATACACACATTTAGCAGTTGATATTGTGTTGCTTTAAATCATTATTTTAACATAATTAAGTTAATTAAACTTCCTTATCTTACTGAAGTTGACATAAAGCCATAACGGCGGTGCATTTGGAAGAATTCGATATTCTTATATTTAGGTATAAAGTCTTTATTGAGTTGCTTTAAATCATTAATTTAACACATTAAAGTTAATTAACCTTTCTCACCTTTCTGAAGTTGACATAAAGCCGTAACGGCAGTGCATTTGGAATAATTCGACATTCTTATATTCAGGTATAAAATCGATTTTCTTGTATATACACATTTAGCAGTCGATATTGTGTTACTTCAAATCATTAATTTAATATATTTAAGTTAATTATGCCTCTTCATCTTACCGAAGTTGACATAAAGCCATAACGGCAGTTCATTTGGAAGAATCCGGCAATCTTGTATTCAGGTATGAAGTCGATGTTCTTGTATATACACAGTTTGCCGATGATATTGATTTGCCCTAAATCATTAATTTAACATATTTAAGTTTATTATGCTTCTTCATCTTACTGAAGTTGACATAAAACCATAACGGCACTGCATTTGGAATAATTCGACATTCTTATATTTAGGTATAAAGTCGATTTTCTTGTAGATACACATTTAGCAGTCAATATTGAGTTGCTTTAAATCATTAAATTATCATATTTAAGTTAGTTTACCTTCCTCATCTTACTGAAGTTGACACAAAGCCATAACGGCAGTGCATTTGGAATAATTCGACATTCTTATATTCAGGTATAAAATCGATTTTCTTGTATATACACATTTAGCAATCGATATTGAGTTACTTCAAATCCTTAATTTAATATATTTAAGTTAATTAACCTTCCTCATCTTACTGAAGAGTACATAAAGCAATAACGGTAGTGCATTTGGAATAACTCGACATTCTTATTTTCAGGTATAAAATCGATTTTCTTGTACATACACATTTAGCAGTTGATATTGAGTTGCTTTAAATCATTAATTTAACATATTTAAGTTAACTAAACTTCCTTATCTTACTGAAGTTGACAAAAAGCCATAACGGCAGTGCGTTTGGAATAATTCGAAATTCTTATATTCAGGTATAAAGTCGATGTTCTTGTATATACACATTTAGCAGTCGATATTGAATTGCCTTAAATCATTAGTTTAACATATTTAAGTTAATTTAACTTTTTCGACTTCCTGAAGTTGACATAAAAGCCATAACGGCAGTGCATTTGGAAGAATTCGACATTCTTATATTCAGGTATAAAGTCGATTTTCTTTAATAGACATACACACTTAGCAGTCGATATTGAGTTGCCTTAAATCTATAATTTAACATATTTAATTTAATTAATTTCTTCATCTTAACGAAGTTGACATAAAGCCATAACGGCAGTGCATTTGGAATAATTCGACATTCTTATATTCAGGTATAAAATCGATTTTCTTGTATATACACATTTAGCAATCGATATTGAGTTACTTCAAATCATCAATTTAATATATTTAAGTTAATTATGCTTCTTCATCTTACCGAAGTTGACATAAAGCCATAACGGCAGTTCATTTGGAAGAATCCGACAATCTTATATACAGGTAAAGTCAATTTTCTTGTATATACACATTTAGCAGTCGATATTGAGTTGCTTTAAATCATTAATTTAACATATTTAAGTTTATTATGCTTCTTCATCTTACTGAAGTTGACATAAAGCCATAACGGTACTGCATCTGGAAAAATTCGACATTCTTATATTTAGGTATAAAGTCGATTTTCTTGTAGATACACATTTAGCAGTCGATATCGAGTTGCTTTAAATCATAAATTTAACACATTAAAGTTAATTAACCTTTCTCACCTTACTGAAGTTGACAAAAAGCCGTAACGGCAGTGCATTTGGAATAATTCGACATTTTTAAATTCAGGTATAAAATCGATTTTCTTGTATATACACATTTAGCAGTCGATATTGAGTTGCTTTAAATCATTAATTTAATATATTTAAGTTATTTAGCCTTCCTCATCTTACTGAAGTTGACATAAAGCCGTAACGGCAGTGCATTTGGAATAATTCGACATTCTTATATTCAGGTATAACATCGATTTTCTTGTATATACACATTTAGCAGTCGATATTGAGTTACTTCAAATCATTAATTTAATATATTTAAGTTAATTATGCCTCTTCATCTTACCGAAGTTGCCATAAAGCCATAACGGCAGTTCATTTGGAAGAATCCTGCAATCTAATATACAGGTATAAAGTCGATTTTCTTGTATATACACACTTAGCAGTCGATATTGAGTTGCCTTAAATCATTAATTTAACATATTTAAGTTAATTAACCTTCCTCATGTTACTGAAGTTGCCATAAAGCCATAACGGCAGTGCGTTTGGAAGAATTCGACATTCTTATATTCAGGTATAAAGTCGATTTTTTTGTATATACACATTTAGCAGTCGACATTGAGTTGCTTTAAATCACTAATTTAACATATTTAAGTTAATTAACCTTCCTCATCTTACTGAAGTTGACATAAAGCCATAACGGCAGTGCATTTTGAATAATTCGACATTCTTATATTCAGGTATAAAATCGATTTTCTTGTATATACACATTTAGCAGTCGATATTGAGTCGCTTTAAATCATTAATTTAACATATTTAAGTTAATTAAACTTCCTTATCTTACTGAAGTTGACATAAAGCCATAACGGCAGTTCATTTGGCAGAATCCGACAATCTTATATTCAGGTATAAAGTCGATTTTCTTGTATATGCACATTTAGCAGAAGATATTGAGATGCTTTATATCATTAATTTAACATATTTAAGTTAATTAATTTCCTCATCTTACTGAAGTTGACATAAAGCCATATCGGCAGTGCATTTAGGATAATTAGACATTCTTATTTTCAGGTATAAAATCGATTTTCTTGTATATACACATTTTGCAGTCGATATTGAATTGCCTTAAATCAGTAATTTAACATATTTAATTTAATTAACTTTCTTTATCTTAACGAAGTCTACATAAAGCCATAACGGCAGTGCATTTGGAAGAATTCGACATTCTTATATTCAGGTATAAAGTCGATGTTCTTGTATATACACACTTAGCAGTCGATATTGAGTTGCCTTAAATCATTAATTTAATATATTTAAATTAATTAACCTTCCTCATCTTACTGAAGTTGACATAAAGCCATAACGGCAGTGCATTTGGAATAACTCGACATTCTTATTTTCAGGTATAAAATCGATTTGCTTGTATATATACACTTAGCAGTCGATATTGAGTTGCCTTAAATCATTAATTTAACATATTTAATTTAATTAACTTTCTTTATCTTAACGAAGTTGACATAAAGCCATAACGGCAGTGCATTTAGAAGAATTCGACATTCTTA
>NW_024393593.1:0-6162 GCF_016617805.1 Bactrocera tryoni
TTATGTCAACTTTAGTAAAATGAAGAAAGTTAATTAACTTAAATATGTAAAATTAATGATTTAAGGCATTTCAGTATCGACTAATAAATGTGTATATACAAGAAAATCGACTTTATACCTGAATATAAGAATGTCGAATTCTTCCAAATGCACTACCGGTATGGCTTCATGTAAACTTCAGTAAGATGAAGAAGTATAATTAACTTAAATATGATAAACTAATATTTTAAGGCAATTCAGTATCGACTGCTAAATGTATATATACAAGAAAATCGAATTTATACCTGAATATAAAATTGTCGAATTCTTCCAAATGCGCTGCCGTTATGGCTCTATGTCAACTAAAGTAAGATGAAGAAGTATAATTAACTTAAATATGATACATTAATGATTTAAGGTAATTCAGTATCGACTGCTAAATGTATATATACAAGAAAATCGACTTTATACCTGAATATAAAATTGTCGAATTCTTCCAAATGCGCTGCCGGTATGGCTTTATGTCAACTTCAGTAAAATAAAGAAAGTTAATAAACTTAAATATGTTAAATTAATGGTTTAGGGCAATTCAATATCGACTGCCAAATGTGTATATACAAAAAAATCGACTTTATACCTGAATATAATATTGTCGAATTCTTCCAAATGCGCTGCCGGTATGGCTTTATGTCAACTTCAGGAAAATGAAGAAAGTTAGTTTACTTAAATATGTTAAATTAATAATTTAAGGCAATTCAATATCGACTGCTATATGTGTATATACAAGAAAATCGACTTTATACCTGAATATAAAATTGTCGAGCTCATCCAAATGCGCCGCCGTTATGGCTTTATGTCAACTTAAGTAAGATGAAGGAAGTTAATTAACTTAAATATGTTAAATTAATGATTTAAGGCAATTCAATATCGACTACTAAATGTGTATATACAAGAAAATCGACTTTATACCTGAATATAAGAATGTCGAATTCTTCCAAATGCGCTACCGGTATGGCTTTATGTCAACTAAAGTAAGATGAGGAAGCATAATTAACTTAAATATGATAAATTAATGATTTAAGGTAATTCAGTATCGACTGCTAAATGTATATATACAAGAAAAACGACTTTATACCTGAATATAAAATCGTCGAATTCTTCCAAATGCGCTGCCGTTATTGCCTTATGTCAACTTCAGTAAAATGAAGAATGTTAATTAACTTAAATATGTTGAATTAATGGTTTAAGGCAATTCAATATCGACTGCTAAATGTGTATATACAAGAAAATCGACTTTATACCTGAATATAAAAATGTCGAAATCTTCCAAATGCACTACCGGTATGGCTTCATGTCAACTTCAGTAAGATGAAGAAGCATAATTAACTTAAATATGATAAATTAATGATTTAAGGCTATTCAAAATCGACTGCTAATTGTATATATACAAGAAAATCGACTTTATACCTGAATATAAAATTGTCCAATTCTTCCAAATGCGCTGCCGTTATGGCTTTATGTACACTTCGGTAAGATGAAGAAGTATAATTAACTTAAATATGATACATTTATGATTTAAGGTAATTCAGTATCGACTGCTAAATGTATATATACAAGAAAATCGACTTTATACCTGAATATAAAATTGTCGAATTCTTCCAAATGCGCTGCCGGTATGGCTTTATGTCAACTTCAGTAAAATGAAGAAAGTTAATAAACTTAAATATGTTAAATTAATGGTTTAAGGCAATTCAATATCGACTGCTAAATGTGTATATATACGAAAATCGACTTTATACCTGAACATAAGAATGTCGAATTCTTCCAAATGCACAACCATTATGGCTTTATGTCAACTTCAGTAAGATGAAGAAGCATAATTAACTTAAATATGTTAAACTAATGATTTAAGGTAATTCAATATCGACTGCAAAATGTGTATATACACGAAAATCGCCTTTATACCTGAATATAAGAATGTCGAATTCTTCCAAATGCACTGCCGTTATGGCTTTATGTCAACCTCAGCAAGATGAAGAAGGTTAATTAACTTAAATATCTCATGTTAATGATTTGAAGCAACTCAATATCGACTGCTAAATGTGTATATACAAGCAAATCGAATTTATGCCTGAATATAAAATTGTCGAATTCTTCCAAATGCACTGCCGTTATGGCTTTATGTTAACTTCAGTAAAATAAAGAAGGTTAATTAACTTAAATAATTGATGTTAATGATTTTAAGCAACTCAATATCGACTGCTAAATGTGTATATACAAGAAAATCGACTTTATACCTGAATATAAAATTGTCGAATTCTTCCAAATGCGCTGCCGGTATGGCTTTATGTGTACTTCAGTAAGATGAAGAAAGTTAATAAACTTAAATATGTTAAATTAATGGTTTAAGGCAATTCAATATCGACTGCCAAATGTGTATATACAAAAAAATCGACTTTATACCTGAATATAATATTGTCGAATTCTTCCAAATGCGCTGCCGGTATGGCTTTATGTCAACTTCAGGAAAATGAAGAAAGTTAGTTTACTTAAATATGTTAAATTAATAGTTTAAGGCAATTCAATATCGACTGCTATATGTGTATATACAAGAAAATCGACTTTATACCTGAATATAAAATTGTCGAGCTCTTCCAAATGCGCCGCCGTTATGGCTTTATGTCAACTTTAGTAAGATGAAAAAAGTTCATTAACTTAAATATGTTGAATTAATGGTTTAAGGTAATTCAATATCGACTGCTAAATGTATATACAAGAAAATCGACTTTATACCTGAACATAAGATTGTCGATATCTTCCAACAGCATTGCTGTTATGGCTTTATGAAACTTCAGGAAGATTAAGAAAGTTTATTAACTTAAGTATGTAAAAATAATGATTTAAGGCAATGCAATATCGACTGCTAAATGTGTATATACAAGAAAATCGACTTCATACCTGAATATAAAATTGTCGAATTCTTCCAAATGCGCTGCCGGTATGGCTTTATGGCAACTTCAGTAAAATGAAGAAAGTTAGTAAACTTAAATATGTTCAATTAATGATTTAAGGCAATGCAATATCGACTGCTAAATGTGTATATACAAGAAAATCGACTTTATATTCTTGTCTTCTTCAAAATTTACTGCCGTTATGGCTTTATGTCAACTTCAGTAAGATGAAGAAAATTATTTAACTAAAATATGTAAAATTAATGATTTAAGGCAATTCAATATCGACTCCTAAATGTGTATATACAAGAAAATCGACTTTATAGCTGAATATAAGAATGTCGAATTTTTCTAATTGCACCGCCGTTATGGCTTCATGTCAACTTCAGTAAGATGAAGAGGCATAATTAACTTAAATATGATAAATTAATGATTTAAATGTGTTAAATTAATAGTTTAAGGCAATTCAATATCGACTGCTAAATGTATATATACAAGAAAATCGACTTTATACCTAAATATAAGAATGTCGAATTCTTCTTAACGTACTGCCGTTATGGCTTTATGTCATCTTCAGTAAAATGAAGAAGGTTAATTAACTTGAATATGATAAATTAATGGTTTAAGGCAATTCAATATCGACTGCTAAATGTGTATATACAAGAAAATCGATTTTATAGGTGAATATAAGAATGTCGAATTCTTCTTATTGCACTGCCGTTATGGCTTTATGTCAACTTCAGTAAAATGAAGAAAGCTAATTAACTTAAATATGTTAAAGTAATGATTTAAGGCAATTCAATATCGTCTTTATACCTGAATATAAGATTGTCAACTTCAGTAAAATGAAGAAGGTTAATTAACTTGAATATGATAAATTAATGATTTAAGGCAATTCAATATCGACTCCTAAATGTGTATATACAAGAAAATCGACTTTATACCTGAACATAAGAATGTCGAATTTTTCTAATTGCACTGCCGTTATGGCTTTATGTCAACTTTAGTAAAATGAAGAAAGTTAATTAACCTAAATATGTAAAATTAATGATTTAAGGCATTTCAATATCGACTAATAAATGTGTTTATACAAGAAAATCGACTTTATACCTGAATATAAGATGTCGAATTCTTCCAAATGCACTACCGGTATGGTTTCGTGTCAACTTCAGTAAGATGAAGAAGTATAATTAACTTAAATATGATAAATTAATGATTTAAGGCAATTCAGTATCGACTGCTAAATGTGTATATAAAAGAATATCGACTTTATACCTGAATATAAAATTGTCGAATTCTTTCAAATGCGCGGCCGTCATGGCTTTATGTCAACTAAAGTAAGATGAAGAAGTAAAATTAACTTAAATATGATAAATTAATGATTTAAGGTAATTCAGTATCGACTGCTAAATGTATATATACAAGAAAATCGACTTCATACCTGAATATAAAATTGTCGAATTCTTCCAAATGCGCTGCCGGTATGGCTTTATGGCAACTTCAGTAAATGAAGAAAGTTAACGAACTTAAATATGTTAAATTAATAGTTTAAGGCAATTCAATATCGACTGCTAAATGTGTATATACAAGAAAATCGACTTTTTACCTGAATATGAGATTATCCAATTCTTCCAAATGCACTGCCGTTATGGCTTTATGTCAACTTTAGTAAGATGAAGAAGGTAAATTAACTTAAAGATGTTAAATTAATGATTTAAAGCAACTCAATATCGACTGCTAAATGTGTATATACAGAAAATGGACTTTATACCTGCATATAAGATTGTCGAATTCTTCCAAATGCACTGCCGTTATGGCTTTATGTCAACTTCAGTAAGATGAAGAGGTGAATTAACTTAAAGATGTTAAATTAATGATTTAAACAACTCAATATCGACTGCTTTATGTGTATGTAAAAGAAAATGGACTTTATACCTGAATATAAGATTGTCGAATTCTTCCAAATGCACTGCCGTTATGGCTTTATGTCAACTTCAGTAAGATGAAGAAGGTAAATTAACTTAAAAATGTTAAAGTAATGATTTAAAGCAACTCAATATCGACTGTTTAATGTGTATATACAAGAAAATGGACTTTATACCTGAATATAAGATTGTCAAATTCTTCCAAGTGCACAGCCGTTATGGCTTTATGTCAACTTCAGTAAGATGAAGAAGGTAAATTAACTTAAAAATGTTAAAGAAATGATTTCATGCAACTCAATATCGACTGCTTAATGTGAATATACAAGAAAATGGACTTTATACCTGAATATAAGATTGTCAAATTCTTCCAAATGCACTGCCGTTATGGCTTTATGTCATCTTCAGTAAGATGAAGAATGTAAATTAACTTAAAAATGTTAAAGTAATGATTTAATGCAACTTAATATCGACTGCTTAATGTGTATATACAAGAAAATGGATTTTATACCTGAATATAAGATTGTCAAATTCTTCCAAATGCACTGCCGTTTTGGCTTTATGTCAACTTCAATAAGATGAAGAAGGTAAATTAACTTAAAGATGTTAAATAAATGGTTTAAAGCAACTCAATATCGACTGCTAAATGTGTATATACAAGAAAATTAACTTTTTACCTGAATATGAGATTATCGAATTCTTCCAAATGCACTGCCGTTATGGCCTTATATCAACTTCAATAAGATGAAGAAGGTAAATTAACTTAAATATGTTAAATTAATGATTTAAAGCAACTCAATATCGACTGCTAAATGTGTATATGCAAGAAAATCGACTTTATACCTGAATATAAGATTGTCGGATTCCTCCAAATGCACTGCCGTTATGGCTTCATGTCAACTTCAGTAAGATGAAGAAGGTAAATTAACTTCAAGATGTTAAATTAATGATTTAAACCAACTCAATATCGACTGCTTAATGTGTATATACAAGAAAATGGACTTTATCCCTGAATATAAGATTGTCGAATTCTTCCAAATGCACTGGTGTTATGGCTTTATGTCAACTTCAGTAAGATGAAGAAGGTAAATTAACTTAAATATGTTAAATTAATGATTTAAACCAACTCAATATCGACTGCTAAATGTGTATATACAAGAAAATGGACTTTATCCCTGAACATAAGGTTGTCGAATTCTTCCAAATACACTGCCGTTATGGATTTATGTCAACTTCAGTAAGATGAAGAAGGTTAGTTAACTTAATTATGTTAAATTAATGATTTAAGGCAATTCAATATCGACTGCTAA
>NW_024393594.1:0-5403 GCF_016617805.1 Bactrocera tryoni
ACTGAAGCTGACATAAAGCCATAACGGCAGTGTATTTTGAAGAATTCGACAATCTTATATTCAGGTATAAAGTCCATTTTCTTGTATATACACATTTAGCAGTCGATACTGAGTTGCTTTAAATCATTCATTTAACATACTTAAGTTAATTAACCTTCTTCATCTAACTGAAGTTGTTATAAAGCCATAACGGCAGTTCATTTGGATGACTTCGACGATCTTATATTCACGTATAAATTAGATTTTCTTGTATATACACATTTAGCAGTCGACAGTGAGTTGCTTTAAATCATTATTTTAACATCTTCTTCATCTTACTGAAGTTGACATAAAGCCATAACGGCATTGCATTTGGAAGAATTCGACAATCTTATGTTCAGGTATAAAGTCCATTTTCTTGTATATACACATTAAGCAGTCGATATTGAGTTGCTTTAAATCATTAATTTAACATCTTTAAGTTAATTTACCTTCTTCCTCTTACTGAAGTTGACATAAAGCCATAACGGCAGTGCATTTGGAAAAATTCGATAATCTCATATTCAGGTAAAATGTCGATTTTCTTTTATATATACATTAAGCAAATTAAGTTGCTTTAAATCATTTATTTAACATCTTTAAGTCATTTTCCTTCTTCATCTTATTGAAATTGACATAAGGCCATAACGGAAGTGCATTTATAAGAATTCGACAATCTTATATTCAGGTATAAAGTCCATTTTCTTGTATATACACATTAAGCAGCCGATATTGAGTTGCTTTAAATCATTCATTTAACATATTTAAGTTTTCTTCAGCTTCCTGAAGTTGACATAAGGCCATAACGGCAGTGCATTTGGATGACTTCGATAATCTTATATTCAGGTATGAAGTCGATTTTCGTGTACATACACATTTAGCAGTCGACATTGAGTTGCCCTAAATCATTCGCTTAACATGTTTAAGTTAATTAACTTTCTTCACCTTCCTGAAGTTGACATAAAGCCATAACGGCAGTGCATTTGGAAGAATTCGATAATCACATATTCAGGTATAAATTCGATTTTCTTGTATATACACATTAAGCAGTCGATATTGAGTTGCTTTAAATCATTAATTTTACATCTTTAAGTTAATTTACCTTCTTCATCTTGCTGAAGTTGACATAAAGCCATAACGGCAGTGCATTTGGAAGAATTCGATAATCTCATATTCAGGTAAAAAGTCGATTTTCTTGTATATACACATTAAGCAATCGATATTGAGCTGGTTCAAATCATTAATTTAACATATTTAAGATAACAAACCTTCTTCATCTTACTGAAGTTGACATAAAACCATAACGGCAGTACATTTGGGAGAATTCGACAATCTTATATTCAGGTATAAAGTCCATTTTCTTGTATATATACATTAAGCAGTCGATATTGAGGTGCTTCAAATCATTACTTTAACATATTTAAGTTAATTAACCTTCTTCATCTTACTGTAGTTGACATAAAACCATAACGGCAGTGCATTTTGAAGAATTCGACAATCTTATATTCAGGTATAAAGTCCATTTTCTTGTATATACACATTAAGCAGTTGATATTGAGCTGCCTCAAATCATTACTTTAACATATTTAAGATAACAGACCTTCTTCACCTTACTGAAGCTGACATAAAGCCATAACGGCAGTGTATTTGGAAGAATTCGACAATCTTATATTCAGGTATAAATTCGATTTTCTTGTATATACACATTTAGCAGTCGATACTGAGTTGCTTTAAATCATTAATTTAACATATTTAAAGTGTACACCTTCTTCATCTTTTGCTAGAGTTGACGCCGAAAACCATAGCAGCGGTAATTTTGGGAGAATTGACAATCTTCCATATTCGAGAATATAAAGTCGATTTTCTTGTATATACACATTTAGCAGCCGATACTGAATTGCCTTAAATCATTAATTTAACATCTTTAAGTTAATTTACCTTATTCATCTTACTGAAGTTGACATAAAGCCCTAACGGCAGTGCATTTGGGAGAATTCGATAATCTCATATTCAGGTAAAAAGTCGATTTTCTTGTATATACACATTAAGCAGTCGATATTGAGCTGGTTCAAATCATTACTTTATCATATTTATGTTAATTTACCTTCTTCATCTTACTGAAGTTGACATAAAGCCATAACGGCAGTGCATTTGGAAGAATTCGATAATCGTATATTCAGGTAAAAAGTCGATTTTCTTGTATATACACCTTTAGCAGTCGATATTGAGCTGGTTCAAATCATTAATTTAACATATTTAAGATAACAAGCCTTCTTCATCTTACTGAAGTTGACATAAAACCATAACGGCTGTACATTTGGGAGAATTCGACAATCTTATATTCAGGTATAAAGTCGATTTTCTTGTATATACATATTTAGCAGTCGATACTGAGTTGCTTTAAATCATGAATTTGACATCTTTAAGTTATTTAACCTTCTTCGTCTTACTGAAGCTGACATAAAGCCATAACGGCAGAGCATTTGGGAGAATTCGACAATCCTATATTCAGGTATAAAGTCGATTTTCTTGTATATACACATTAAGCAGCCGATATTGAGCTGGTTCAAATCATTACTTTATCATATTTATGTTAATTTACCTTCTTCATCTTACTGAAGTTGACATAAAACCATAATGGCAGTACATTTGGGAGAATTCGACAATCTTATATTCAGGTATAAAGTCCATTTTCTTGTATATACACATTAAGCAGTTGATATTGAGCTGCTTCAAATCATTACTTTAACATATTTAAGATAACAAACCTTCTTCATCTTACTGAAGCTGACATAAAGCCATAACGGCAGTGTATTTGGAAGAATTCGACAATCTTATATTCAGGTATAAATTCGATTTTCTTGTATAAACACATTTAGCAGTCGAGACTGAGTTGCTTCAAATCATTACTTTAACATATTTAAGATAACAGACCTTCTTCATCTTACTGAAGTTGACATATAGCCATAACGGCAGAGCATTTGGGAGAATTCGACAATCTTATATTCAGATATAAAGTCGATTTTCTTGTATATACACATTGAGCAGTCGATATTGAATTGCTTTAAATCAATAATTTAAAATAATTAAGTTAATTAACCTTCTTCATTTTACTGAAGTTGACATAAAGCCATAACGACAGAGCATTTAGAAGAATTCGACAATTTTATACTCAGGTATAAAGTCGATTTTCTAGTATATACACATTTAGAAGTCGATATTGAGTTGCTTTAAATCATTTATTTAACATCTTTAAGTCATTTTCCTTCGTCGTCTTATTTAAGTTGACATAAAACCATAACGGCAGTGCATTTGGAAGAATTCGACAATCTTATATTCAGGTATAAAGTCCATTTTCTTGTATATACACATTAAGCAGTCGATATTGAGCTGCTTCAAATCATTACTTTAACATGTTTAAGTTAATTTACCTTCTTCATTTTACTGAAGTTGACATAAAGCCATAACAGCAGAGCATTTGAAAGAATTCGACAATCTTATGTTCAGGTATAAAGTCGATTTTCTCTTATGTTTAAACATTTAGCGGTCGATACTGAGTTGCTTCAAATCATTAACATCAAATATTTGAGTTAATTTGCCTTCTTCATCTTGCTGAAGTTGACATAAAGCCATAACGGCAGTGCATTTTGAAGAACTCGACAATCTTATATTCAGGGATAAAGTCCATTTTCTTGTATATACATTAAGCAGTCGATATTGAGTTGCTTTAAATCTTTAATTTAACATC
The DNA here is from genome assembly GCF_016617805.1 of Bactrocera tryoni. Lineage (NCBI taxonomy): Eukaryota > Metazoa > Arthropoda > Insecta > Diptera > Tephritidae > Bactrocera > Bactrocera tryoni. The sequence continues at coordinate 3,767 of NW_024393594.1, forward strand.
TTTAAGTTAATTTACCTTCTTCATCTTACTGAAGTTGACATAAAGCCATAACGGCAGTGCATTTGGAAGAATTCGACAATCTTATATTCAGGTATAAAGTCGATCTTCTTGTATATACACATTAAGCAGTCGATATTGAGCTGGTTCAAATCATTACATTATCATATTTATGTTAATTTACCTTCTTCATCTTACTGAAGTTGACATAAAGCCATAACGGCAGTGCATTTGGAAGAATTCGATAATCATATATTCAGGTAAAAAGTCGATTTTCTTGTATATACACCTTTAGCAGTCGATATTGAGTTGCTTTAAATCATTAATTTAACATCTTTAAGTTAATTTACTTTCTTCATCTTACTGAAGTTGGCATAGAGCCATAACAGCAGAGCATGTAGAAGAATTCGACAATCTTATATTCAGGTATAAAGTCGATTTTCTTGCATATACACATTAAGCAGCCGATATTGAATTGCCTTAAATCATTAATTTAACATAATTAAGTTAATTTACCTTTTTCATCTTACTGAAGTTGACATAAAGCCGAAACGGCAGTGCAATTGGAAGATTTCGACAATCTTATGTTCAAGTATAAAGTCAATTTTCCTGAACATACACATTCAGCAATCGATATTGAAATGCTTCAAATCAATAATTTAGCATATTTAAGATAACAAACCTTCTTCAGCTAACTGAAGTTGACATAAAGCCATAACGGCAGTGCATTTGGAAGATCTCGACAATCTTATGTACAGGTATGAAGTCGATTTTCGTGTACATACACATTTAGCAGTCGACATTGAGTTGCCTTAAATCATTCATTTAACATATTTAAGTTAATTAACCTTCTTCATCTAACTGAAGTTGTTATAAAGCCATAACGACAGTGCATTTGGATGACTTCGGCAATCTTATATTCACGTATATATTAGATTTTCTTGTATATACACATTTAGCAGTCGATACTGAGTTGCTTTAAGTCATTAATTTAACATCTTTAAGTTAATTAACCTTCTTAATCTTACTGAAGTTGACATAAAGCCATAACGGCAGTGCATTTGGAAGAATTCGACAATATTATATTAAGGTATAAAGTCCATTTTCTTATATATGCACATTTAGCAGCCGATATCGAATTGCCTTAAATCATTAATTTAACATAATTAAGATAATTTACCTTCTTCATCTTACTGAAGTTGACATAAAGCCATAACGGCAGTGTATTTGGAAGAATTCGACAATATTATATTAAGGTATAAAGTCCATTTTCTTGTATATACACATTAAGCAGTCGATATTGAGTTGCTTTAAATCATTAATTTAACATATTTAAATTAATTTACTTTCTTCATCTTACTGAAGTTGACATAAAGCCATAACGGCAGAGCATTTGGAAGAATTCGATAATCTCATATTCAGGTATAAAGTCGATTTTCTTGTATATACCCATTTAGCAGTCGATATTGAGTTGCTTTAAATCATTATTTTAACATCTTTAAGTTAATTTACCTTCTTCATCTTATTGAAGTTGACATAAAGCCGAAACGGCGGTGCATTTGGAAGAATTCGACAATCTCATATTCAGGTATAAAGTCGATTTTCTTGTATATACACCTTAAGCAGTCGATATTGAGTTG
>NW_024393595.1:0-1610 GCF_016617805.1 Bactrocera tryoni
AATTCGACAATCTTATATTCAGGTATAAAGTCAATTTTCTTGTACATATATACACACTTAGCAGTTGATATTGAATTGCCTTAAATCATTAGTTTAACATATTTAAGTTAATTGAGCTTCCTCATGTTACTGAAGTTGACATAAAGCCATAACGGAAGTGCATTTGTAAAAATTCGACAATCTTATATTCGGGTATATAGTCAATTTTCTTGTACATATATACACACTTAGCAGTTGATATTGAATTGCCTTAAATCATTAGTTTAACATATTTAAGTTAATTGAGCTTCCTCATTTTACTGAAGTTGACATAAAGCCATAACGGAAGTGCATTTGTAAAAATTCGACAATCTTATATTCAGGTATAAAGTCGATTTTCTTGTATATACACACTTAGCAGTCGGTATTGAGTTGTTTTAAATCATTAATTTAACATATTTAAGTTAATTGACCTTCCTCATCTTACTGAAGTTGACATAAAGCCAAAACGGAAGTGCATTTGTAAAAACTCCACAATCTTATATTCAGGTATAAAGTCGACTTTCTTGTGTATACACATTTAGCAATCGATATTCAGTTGCTTCAGATCATTAATTTACCATATTTAAGTTAATTAGCCTTTTTAATCTTACTGGAGTTGGCATAAAGCCATAACGGCAATGCAGTTGGAAGAAATCGACAATCTTATATTCAGGTATAAAGTCAATTTTCTTGTATATACACATCAAGCCGTCGATATTGAGTTGCTTTAAATCATTAGTTTAACATATTTTAGTTAATTGACCTTCCCCATCTTACTGAAGTTGACATAAAGCCATAACGGCAGTGCATTTGGAAGAATTCGACATTCTTATATTCAGGTATAAAGTCGATGTTCTTGTATATACACATTTAGCAGTCGATATTGAATTTCCTTAAATCATTAGTTTAACATATTTAAGTTAGTTAACTTTCTTCATCTTACTGAAGTTGACACTGAGCCATAACGGCAGTGTATGTGGAAGAATTCGACATTCTTATATTCAGGTATAAAGTCAATTTTCTTGTACATATATACACACTTAGCAGTTGATATTGAATTGCCATAAATCATTAGTTTAACATATTTAAGTTAATTGAGCTTCCTCATCTTACTGAAGTTGACATAAAGCCATAACGGAAGTGCATTTGTAAAAATTCGACAATCTTATATTCAGGTATATAGTCAATTTTCTTGTACATATATACACACTTAGCAGTTGATATTGAATTGCCTTAAATCATTAGTTTAACATATTTAAGTTAGTTGACCTTCCTCATCTTACTGAAGTTGACATAAAGCCATAACGGCAGTGCATTTGGAAGAGTTCGACATTCTTATATTCAGGTATAAAGTCGATTTTCTTAAATATGCACATTAAGCAGTCGATTTTGAATTGCCTTAAATCATTGATTTAACATATTTAAGTTAATTAACTTTCTTCATCTTACTGAAGTTGACATAAAGCCATAGCGGCAGTACATTTGTTAAAAATTCGACAATCTTATATTCAGGTATAAAGTCGATTTTCTTGTATATACACACTTAGCAGTCGGTATTGAGTTGTTTTAAATCATTAATTTAACATATT
>NW_024393596.1:0-12164 GCF_016617805.1 Bactrocera tryoni
TTTTATATTCGTTTCTATAACTTCTTTCTCGGTCTTACCGAATTGACATTTAGCAGCTTGACCTCTTAGTTTTAAAATGAATTTACTTAGGGTTTCCCCTTCCATTGGTTTCAGGGACCTAAATAGATGTCGTTCGAACGTCTAGTTCCTCTTTGGAGAGAAATGTTGTGTCAATTTACCCACGAGCACCTCATATGGATCTACACCTTCTTTTCCTTCTACCAGCGCGTCTGGGACATTATACGCGACTTCTTGTAATTGAGCGCCGCCAAGGTGTAGCAGTTTACTTCTTTTCTTAGACGCAGTGGTAATGTCTTCTGCTTCTAAGTACAGCGTAAACGATCGAAGCCATTTTTCCCACTCTGTTCGGATTATCGACTTGTCCATCACATCGCATAGAAATGGTGCCACACTGGGATTCATCATTTTCTTAGTATAATTATGCCTTTATGTTTGTATGTATATGCAATTTAATGCCAAATTTTCTCTCTTCTCAAATTTCTTCACCTTGCAATTTAATGCCTATGCAATTTAACGCCGAATTTTCTCTTTATTATTTAGATTCTCTTCAACTGGCAATTTAATGCCTATGCAATTTAATGCCTATGCAATTTAATGCCGAATTTTCTCTCCTTTAAGTTTTCTTCGCGCACTCGCACTTGTGCAGGCAAAATTCAGTCGCTCTCACACACTACCTGTTGCTTTTTTTTTTTTGACTCGCTGAATTGCGCAGTTATTTGCAAAAAAAAAATTCTCTCCACCCTTTCCGATTCGTTTATTTTTTATTTTTTTGTTATCCACTCCTCGTCGCCACTGTATTGCCTTCCAAATAATACACAGTTTAGTCTCGGTATCTTCGTATATTCAATGTATCAGTATTGTGTAATATAATATATATATTAGCGTATATATTCACTGCGCACTCGATGACTCTACTATATTAACTGTGCACTCGATGATCCTCGTTATTACTCAACTCGCTCCTCGCTCGTTTTCCATTCGCATCAGTGGTGCTGCCAGTTGTCATCACTCACTAGGGTTGCCACAATACCTAAATGTAAAATTGTGGAATTTTTCCAAATGCACTGCCGTTATGGCTATATGCCAACTTCAGTAATATGAAGAAGATTAATTAACTTTAATATGTGAAGCTAATGATTTGAAGCAACTTGATATGGATTTCTAAATGTAAACATGCTAGAAATTCGGTTTTGAACCTAAATGAAAAATTGTGGAATTTTTCCAAATGCACTGCCGGTTTTGCTTTATGCCAACTTCTGTAATATGACGAAGGTTAACTAACTAGAATATGTGACGTTAATGATTTAAGTCATGTAAAATTGTGGAATTTTTCCAAATGCACTGCCGTTATGGTCTTATGTCAACTTGAGTAAGATGGTGAGGGTTATATAAATTTAATATGTTAAGCTAATGAATTGAGGTAACTTTATATGGATTTCTAAATGTGCAAAATGCACTGCCGTTTTGGCTTTATGCCAACTTGAGTAAGATGAAGAAAGTTAATTAACTTTAATATATGAATTTAATAATTTGAAGCAACATGGTATGGATTTCTAAATGTGTACATGCAAGAAAGTCGGTTTTATACCTAAATGAAGAATTGTAGAATTTTTTCCAAATGCACTGCCGTTATGGTCTTATTCCAACTTTAGTAAGATGAAGAAAGTTATTTAACTTTAATATGTTAAGCTAATGATTTAAGGTAACTTTATATGGATTTCTAAATGTGTACATGCAGGAAAATCGGTTTTATACCTAAATGTAAAATTGTGGAATTTTTCCAAATGCACTGCCGTTATCGCTTTCTGCCAACTTCAGTAAGATGAAGAAGATTAATTAACTTTAATATGTGAAGCTAATCATTTGAAGCAACTTGATATGGATTTCTAAATGTAAACATGCCAGAAATTCGGTTTTGAACCTAAATGAAAAATTGTGGAATTTTTCCAAATGCACTGCCGGTTTTGCTTTATGCCAACTTCTGTAATATGACGAAGATTAAATAACTTTAATATGTGAATTAAATAATTTGAAGCAACTTGACATGGATTTCTAAATGTGTACATGCAAAAAAGTCGGTTTTATACCTAAATGTAAAATTATGGAATTTTTTCCAAATGCACTGCCGTTTTGGCTTTATGCCAACTTGAGTAAGATGGTGAGGGTTAATTGTTTTTAATATGTTAAACTAATGATTTGAAGCAACCTGATATGGATTTCTAAATGTGAACATGCCAGAAATTCGGTTTTATACCTAAATGAAAAATTGTGGAATTTTTCCAAATGCACTGCCGTTTATGCCGTTTTTGCTTTATGTGAACTTCAGTAAGATGAAGAAACTTAATTAACTTTAATATGTGAATTGAATAATTTGAAGCTACTTGATATGGATTTCTAAATGTGTACATGAAAGAAAGTCGGTTTTAGACCTTAATGAAAAATTATGGAATTTTTTCAAATGCACTTCCGTTTTGGCTTTATGGCAACTTCTGTAATATGGCGAAGGTAAATTAACTTGAATATGTGATGTTAATGATTTGAATCAACTCGATATGGATCGCCAAATTTTTAAATGCAGGAAAATCGGTTTTATACCTAAATGTAAAATTGTGGAATTTTTCCAAATGCGCTGCCGTTATGGTCTTATGTCAACTTGAGTAAGATGGTGAGGGTTATATAACTTTAATATGTTAAGCTAATGAATTGAGGTAACTTCATATGGATTACTAAATGTGAACATGCCAGAAATTCGGTTTTATACCTAAATGAAAAATTGTGGAATTTTCCAAATGCACTGCCGTTTTGGCTCTATGCCAACTTGAGTAAGATGGTGAGGGTTAATTAACTTTATTATGTTAAGCTAATGATTTGAAGCAACTTGATATGGATTGCTAAATGTGTACATGCAGGAAAATCGGTTTTATACCTAAATGTAAAATTGTGGAATTTTTCCAAATGCACTGCCGTTATGGCTATATGCCAACTTCAGTAATATGAAGAAGATTAATTAACTTTATTATGTGAAGCTAATGATTTGAAGCAACTTGATATGGATTTCTAAATGTAAACATGCCAGAAATTCGGTTTTGAACCTAAATGAAAAATTGTGGAATTTTTCCAAATGCACTGCCGGTTTTGCTTTATGCCAACTTCTGTAATATGACGAAGATTAAATAACTTTAATATGTGAATTAAATAATTTGAAGCAACTTGACATGGATTTCTAAATGTGTACATGCAAAAAAGTCGGTTTTATACCTAAATGTAAAATTATGGAATTTTTTCCAAATGCACTGCCGTTTTGGCTTTATGCCAACTTGAGTAAGATGGTGAGGGTTAATTGTTTTTAATATGTTAAACTAATGATTTGAAGCAACCTGATATGGATTTCTAAATGTGAACATGCCAGAAATTCGGTTTTATACCTAAATGAAAAATTGTGGAATTTTCCAAATGCACTGCCGTTTTGGCTCTATGCCAACTTGAGTAAGATGGTGAGGGTTAATTAAGTTTATTATGTTAAGCTAATGATTTGAAGCAACTTGATATGGATTGCTAAATGTGTACATGCAGGAAAATCGGTTTTATACCTAAATGTAAAATTGTGGAATTTTTCCAAATGCACTGCCGTTATGGCTATATGCCAACTTCAGTAATATGAAGAAGATTAATTAACTTTATTATGTGAAGCTAATGATTTGAAGCAACTTGATATGGATTTCTAATTGTAAACATGCTAGAAATTCGGTTTTGAACCTAAATGAAAAATTGTGGAATTTTTCCAAATGCACTGCCGGTTTTGCTTTATGGCAACTTCTGTAATATGGCGAAGGTAAATTAACTTGAATATGTGATGTTAATGATTTCAGTCAACTCGATATGGATTGCTAAATGTGTAAATGCAGGAATATCGGTTTTATGCCTAAATGTAAAATTGTGGAATTTTTCCAAATGCACTGCCGTTATGGTCTTATGTCAACTTGAGTAAGATGGTGAGGGTTATATAACTTTAATATGTTAAGCTAATGAATTGAGGTAACTTGATATGGATTACTAAATGTGAACATGCCAGAAATTCGATTTTATACCTAAATGAAAAATTGTGGAATTTTCCAAATGCACTGCCGTTTTGGCTCTATGCCAACTTGAGTAAGATGGTGAGGGTTAATTAAGTTTATTATGTTAAGCTAATGATTTGAAGCAACTTGATATGGATTGCTAAATGTGTACATGCAGGAAAATCGGTTTTATACCTAAATGTAAAATTGTGGAATTTTTCCAAATGCACTGCCGTTATGGCTATATGCCAACTTCAGTAATATGAAGAAGATTAATTAACTTTATTATGTGAAGCTAATGATTTGAAGCAACTTGATATGGATTTCTAAATGTAAACATGCTAGAAATTCGGTTTTGAACCTAAATGAAAAATTGTGGAATTTTTCCAAATGCACTGCCGGTTTTGCTTTATGGCAACTTCTGTAATATGGCGAAGGTAAATTAACTTGAATATGTGATGTTAATGATTTAAGTCAACTTGATATGGATTGCTAAATGTGTACATGCAGGAAAATCGGTTTTATACCTAAATGTAAAATTGTGGAATTTTTCCAAATGCACTGCCGTTATGGCTATATGCCAACTTCAGTAATATGAAGAAGATTAATTAACTTTAATATGTGAAGCTAATGATTTGAAGCAACTTGATATGGATTTCTGAATGTAAACATGCTAGAAATTCGGTTTTGAACCTAAATGAAAAATTGTGGAATTTTTCCAAATGCACTGCCGGTTTTGCTTTATGCCAACTTCTGTAATATGACGAAGGTTAAATAACTAGAATATGTGACGTTAATGATTTAAGTCAACTCGATATGGATTGCTAAATGTTTAAATGCAGGAATATCGGTTTTATACCTAAATGTAAAATTGTGGAATTTTTCCATATGCACTGCCGTTATGGTCTTATGTCAACTTGAGTAAGATGGTGAGGGTTATATAACTTTAATATGTTAAGCTAATGAATTGAGGTAACTTTATATGGATTTCTAAATGTGCAAAATGCACTGCCGTTATGGCTTTCTGCCAACTTCAGTAAGATGAAGAAGATTAATTAACTTTAATATGTGAATTAAATAATTTGAAGCTACTTGATATGGATTTCCAAATGTGTACATGCAAAAAAGTCGGTTTTATACCTAAATGAAAAATTATGGAATTTTTTCCAAATGCACTGCCGTTTTGGCTTTATGCCAACTTGAGTAAGATGAAGAAAGTTAATTAACTTTAATATATGAATTTAATAATTTGAAGCAACATGGTATGGATTTCTAAATGTGTACATGCAAGAAAGTCGGTTTTATACCTAAATGAAGAATTGTAGAATTTTTTCCAAATGCACTGCCGTTATGGTCTTATTCCAACTTTAGTAAGATGAAGAAAGTTATTTAACTTTAATATGTTAAGCTAATGATTTAAGGCAACTTGATATGTATTGCTAAATGTTAACATGCAGGAAAATCGGTTTTATACCTAAATGTAAAATTGTGGAATTTTTCCAAATGCACTGCCGTTATGGCTTTCTGCCAACTTCAGTAAGATGAGGAAGATTAATTAACTTTAATATGTGAAGCTAATGATTTGAAGCAACTTGAAATAGATTTCTAAACGTAAACATGCTAAAAATTTGGTTTTGAACCTAAATGAAAAATTGTGGAATTTTTCCAAATGCACTGCCGGTTTTGCTTTATGCCAACTTCTGTAATATGACGAAGGCTAAATAACTAGAATATGTGACGTTACTGATTTAAGTCAACTCGATATGGATTGCTAAATGTTTAAATGCAGGAATATCGGTTTTATACCTAAATGTAAAATTGTGGAATTTTTCCAAATGCACTGCCGTTATGGTCTTATGTCAACTTGAGTAAGATGGTGAGGGTTATATAACTTTAATATGTTAAACTAATGAATTGAGGTAACTTTATATGGATTTCTAAATGTGAACATGCAAAAAAGTCGGTTTTAGACCTTAATGAAAAATTATGGAATTTTTCCAAATGCACTGCCGTTTTGGCTTTATGGCAACTTCTGTAATATGGCGAAGGTAAATTAACTTGAATATGTGACGTTAATGATTTGAATCAACTCGATATGGATTGCTAAATTTTTAAATGCAGGAAAATCGGTTTTATGCCTAAACGTAAAATTGTGGAATTTTTCCAAATGCACTGCCGTTATGGCCTTATTCCAACTTTAGTAAGATGAAGAAAGTTATTTAACTTTAATATGTAAATTTAATAATTTGAAATACCTTGATATGGATTTCCAAATGCGTACATGCAAGAGAATCGATTTTATACCCAAATGTAAAATTTTGGAATTTTTTCCAAATGCACTGCCGCTATGGCTTTCTGCCAACTTCAGTAAGATGAAGAAGATTAATTAACTTTAATATGTGAAGCTAATGATTTGAAGCAACTTGATATGGATTTCTAAATGTAAACATGCTAGAAATTCGGCTTTGAACCTAAATGAAAAATTGTGGAATTTTTCCAAATGCACTGCCGGTTTTGCTTTATGCCAACTTCTGTAATATGACGAAGGTTAAATAACTAGAATATGTGACGTTAATGATTTAAGTCAACTCGATATGGATTGCTAAATGTTTAAATGCAGGAATATCGGTTTTATACCTAAATGTAAAATAGTGGAATTTTTCCAAATGCACTGCCGTTATGGTCTTATGTAACTTGAGTAAGATGGTGAGGGTTATATAACTTTAATGTGTTAAGCTAATGAATTGAGGTAACTTTATATGGATTTCTAAATGTGTACATGCATGAAAATCGGTTTTATGCCTAAACGTAAAATTGTGGAATTTTCCAAATGCACTGCCGTTATGGCTTTCTGCCAACTTCAGTAAGATGAAGAAGATTAATTAACTTTAATATGTGAAGCTAATGATTTGAAGCAACTTGATATGGATTTCTAAATGTAAACATGCTAGAAATTCGGTTTTGACCATAAATGAAAAATTATGGAATTTTTCCAAATGCACTGCCGGTTTTGCTTTATGCAAACTTCTGTAATATGACGAAGGTTAAATAACTTGAATATGTGACGTTAATGATTTAAGTCAACTCGATATGGATTGCTAAATGTTTAAATGCAGGAATATCGGTTTTATACCTAAATGTAAAATTGTGGAATTTTCCAAATGCACTGCCGTTATGGTCTTATGTCAACTTGAATAAGATGGTGAGGGTTATATAACTTTAATATGTTAAGCTAATAAATTGAGGTAACTTTATATGGATTTCTAAATGTGTACATGCAAGAAAATCGGTTTTATACCCAAATGTAAAATTGTGGAATTTTTCCAAATGCACTGCCGTTATGGTCTTATGTCAACTTGAGTAAGATGGTGAGGGTTATATAACTTTAATATGTTAAGCTAATGAATTGAGGTAACTTGATATGGATTTATAAATGTGAACATGCCAGAAATTCGGTTTTATACCTAAATGAAAAATATTGGAATTTTTCCAAATGCACTGCCGTTTTTGCTTTATGTGAACTTCAGTAAGATGAAGAAAGTTAATTAACTTTTACATGTGAATTAAATAATTTGAAGCTACTTGATATGGATTTCTAAATGTGTACATGCAAGAAAGTCGGTTTTAGAACTTAATGAAAAATTATGGAATTTTTCCAAATGCTCTGCCGTTTTGGCTTTATGGCAACTTCTGTAATATGGCGAAGGTAAATTAACTTGAATATGTAACGTTAATGATTTGAATCAACTCGATATGGATCGCCAAATTTTTAAATGCAGGAAAATCGGTTTTATGCCTAAACGTAACATTGTGGAATTTTTCCAAATGCACTGCCGTTATGGCTATATGCCAACTTTAGTAAGATGAAGAAAGTGAATTAACTTTAATATGTGAATTTAATAATTTGAAACAACTTGATATGGATTTCTAAATGCGTACATGCAAGAGAGTCGGTTTTATACCTAAATGTAAAATTTTAGAATTTTTTCCAAATGCACTGCCGTTTTGGCTTTATAACTTTAATATGTTAAGCTAATGATTTGAAGCAACTTGATATGGATTTCTAAATGTGTACATGCCAGAATATTGGTTTTATACCTAAATGTAAAGTTGTGGAATTTTTCCAAATGCACTACCGTTATGGCTTTATGCCAAGATGAAGAAAGTTAATTAACTTTAATATGTCAAGATGGTGAGGGTTAATTAACTTTAATATGTAATTTTATTAACTTGAAGCAACTTGATATGGATATCTTAATGTGTACATGCAAGAAAGCCGGTTTTATACCTAAATGTAAAATTGTGGAATTTTTACCAACTGCACTGCCGTAATGGTTTTATGCTAACTTCAGTAAGATGAAGAAAGTTAATTAACTTTAATATGTGATGTTAATAATTTGAAACAACCTGATATGTGTTTCTAAATGTGTACATGCAAGAAAGTCTGTTTTATACGTAAATGTAAAATTACTGAATTTTTCCAAATGCACTCGGGGTTTTGGCTTTATGCCAACTTCTCTAAGATAAAGAAAGTTAATTAACTTTAATATATGAATTTAATAATTTGAAGCATCTTGGTATGGATTTCTAAATGTGCACACGCAAGAAAGTCGGTTTTATACCTAAATGTAAAATTATGGAATTTTTAAAAATGCACTGCCGTTATGGTCTTATGTCAACTTCAGTAAGATGGTGAGGGTTAATTAACTTTAACTGTGAATTTATTAATTTGAAGAAACTTGATATGGATATCTTAATGTGTACATGCAAGAAAGCCGGTTTTATACCTAAATGAAAAATTGTAGAATTTTTCCAAATGCATTGCCATTTTGGCTTTATGCCAACTTTAGTAAGATGAAGAAAGTTAATTAACTGTAATATGTGATATTAATGATTTGAAGCAACTTGATATTGATTGCTAAATGTTAACATGCAGGAAAATCGGTTTTATACCTAAATGAAAAATTGTGGAATTTTTCCAAATGCACTGCCGTTATGGTCTTATGTCAACTTGAGTAAGATGGTGAGTGTTAATTAACTTTAATATGTAAAGCTAAAGATTTGAAGTAACTTGATATGGATTTCTAAATGTGCACATGGAAGCAAATCGGTTTTATACTTAAAGGTAAAATTCTGGAATTTTCCAAATGCACTGCCGTTTTGTCTTTAAGCCAACTTCAGTAAGATGAAGAAAGTTAATTAACTTTAATATGTGAATTTAATAATTTGAAGCAACTTGATATGGATTTCTAAATGTGTACATGCAAAAAAGTCGGTTTTATATCTAAATGTAAAATTATGGAAGTTTTCCAAATGCATTGCCGTTTTGGCTCTATGCCAACATGAGTAAGATGGTGAGGGTTAATTAACTTTATTTTGTTAAGCTAATGATTTGAAGCAACTTGATATGGATTGTTAAATGTTTACATGCAGGAAAATCGGTTTTATACCTAAATGTAATATTGTTGAATTTTTCCAAATGCACTGCCGTTATGGCTATATGCCAACTTCAGTAATATGAAGAAGATTAATTAACTTTAATACGTGAAGCTAATGATTTGAAGCAACTTGATATTGATTTCTTAGTGTGAACATGCCAGAAATTCGGTTTTATACCTAAATGAAAAATTGTGGAATTTTTCCAAATACACTGCCGTTTTTGCTTTATGTGAACTTCAGTAAGATGAAGAAAGTTAATTAACTTTAATATGTGAATTAAATAATTTGAAACAACTTGATATGGATTTCTAAATGTGTACATGCAAAAAAGTCGGTTTTAGACCTTAATGAAAAATTATGGAATTTTTCCAAATGCACTGCCGTTTTGGCTTTATGCCAACTTCTGTAATATGACGAAGGTAAATTAACTTGAATATGTGACGTTAATGATTTGAATCAACTCGATATGGATGGCTAAATGTTTAAATGCAGGAAAATCGGTTTTATACCTAAACGTAACATTGTGGAATTTTTCCAAATGCACTGCCGTTATGGCTATATGCCAACTTTAGTAAGATGAAGAAAGTGAATTAACTTTAATATGTGAATTTAATAATTTGAAACAACTTGATATGGATTTCTAAATGCGTACATGCAAGAGATTCGGTTTTACACCTAAATGTAAAATTTTGGAATTTTTTCCAAATGCACTGCCGTTTTGGCTTTATAACTTTAATATGTTAAGCAAATGATTTGAAGCAACTTGATATGGATTTCTAAATGTCTACATGCCAGAATATTGGTTTTATACCTAAATGTAAAATTGTGGAATTTTTCCAAATGCACTACCGTTATGGCTTTATGCCAAGATGAAGAAAGTTAATTAACTTTAATATGTCAAGATGGTGAGGATTAGTTAACTTTAATATGTAATTTTATTAACTTTAAGCAACTTGATATGGATTTCCAAATGTGTACATGCAAGACAGTCGGTTTTACCTAAATATAAAATTATGGAATTTTTCCAAATGCACTGCCGTTATGGTCTTATGTCAACTTGAGTAAGATGGTGAGAGTTAATTAACTTTAACATGTGAATTTATTAATTTGAAGAAACTTGATATGGATTTCCTAATGTGTACATGCAAGAAAGCCGGTTTTATACCTAAATGTAAAATTGTGGAATTTTTTCCAAGTGCACTGCCGTAATGGTTTTATGCCAACTTCAGTAAGATGAAGAAAGTTAATTAACTTTAATATAAGATATTAATAATATTAATTAAAATTTGAAACAACCTGATATATATTTCTAAATGTGTACATGCAAGAAAGTCGGTTATGTACCTAAATGTAAAATTACTGAATTTTTCCAAATGCACTGCCGGTTTGGCTTTATGCCAACTTCTCTAAGATCAAGAAAGTTAATTAACTTTAATATATAAATTTAATAATTTGAAGCAACATGGTATGGATTTCTAAATGTGCACATGCAAGAAAGTCGGTTTTATACCTAAATGTAAAATTAAGGAATTTTTTTAAATGCACTGCCGCTATGGCTTTATCCCAACTTGAGTCAGATGGTGAGGGTTAGTTAACTTTAATATGTTAAGCTAATGATTTGAGGTAACATGATATGGATTTCTAAATGTGTAAATGCAAGAAAATCGGTTTTATACCTAAAGGTAAAATTCTGGAATTTTCCAAATGCACTGCCGTTTTGGCTTTATGCCAACTTGAGTAGGATGGTGAGGTTAAATTTACTTTAATATGTTTGGTTAATGATTTGAAGCAACTTGATATGGATTTATAAATGTGTACATGCAAGAAAGTCGGTTTTATACCTAAATGTAAAATTATGGAATTTTTCCAAATGCACTGCGGGTTTTGGCTTTATGCCAACTTCTGTAAGATGAAAAAAAGTAATTAACTTTAATATGTGAATTTAATGATTTGAAGCAACTTGATATGGATTCCTAATTGTGTACATGCAAGAAAGTCGGTTTTATACCTAAATGAAAAATTATAGAATTTTTCCAAATGCATTGCCGTTATGGCTTTATGCCAACTTAAGTAAGATGAAGAAAGTTAATTAACTTTAAAATGGGAAATTAATAATTTGAAACAACTTGATATGGATTTTTAAATGTTTACATGCAAGAGAGTCAGTTTTATACCTAAATGTAAAATTATGGAATTTTTTCCAAATGCACTGCCGTTTTGGCTTCCTGCCAACTTGAGTAAGGTGGTGACGGTTAATTAACTTTAATATGTTAAGCTAATGATTTGAAGCAACTTGATATGGATTGCTAAATGTAAACATGCAGGAAAATCGGTTTAATACCTAAATGTAAAATTGTGGAATTTTTCCAAATGCACTGCCGTTATGGCTTTATGCCAACTTCAGTAAAATGAAGAAGATTAATTAACTTTAATATGTGAATTTAATAATGTGAAGCAACTTGAAATGGATTTTTAAATGTGTACATGCAAGAAAGCCGGTTTTATACCTAAATGTGAAAATGTAGAATTTTTCCAAATGCACTGCCGTCTTGGCTTTATGCCCACCTCAGTAAGATGAAGAAGATTAATTAATTTAAATATGTGAATTTATGAAATTGAAGCAACTTGATATGGATTTCTAAATGT
>NW_024393597.1:0-10792 GCF_016617805.1 Bactrocera tryoni
TTCAGGTATAGAGTCGATTTTCTTGTGTATACACATTTAGCAGTCCATATTGAATTGCCTTTAATCATTAATTTACCATATTTAAGTTAATTAACCTTCCTCATCTTACTGAAGTTGACATAAAGCCATTACGGCAAAGCAGTTGGAAGAAATCAACAATCTTATGTTCAGGTATAAAGTCGATTTTCTTGTATATACACATTTAGCAGTCGATATTGAGTTGCTTTAAATCATTAATTTAACATATTTAAGTTAACTAACCTTCCTCATCTTACTAAAGTTGACACTGAGCCATAACGGCAGTGCATTTGGAAGAATTCGACATTCTTATATTCAGGTATGAAGTCGATGTTCTTTTATATGCACATGTAGCAATCGATGTTGAATTGCCTTAAATCATTCCTTTAACAGATTTAAGTTAATTAACTTTCTTCATCTTACCGAAGTTGACATAAAGCCATAACGGCAGTGCACTTGGAAGAATTTGACATTCTTATATTCAGGTATAAAGTCGTTTTTCTTGTATATACACATTTTGCAGTCGATACTGAATTGCCTTAAATCAATAATTTACCATATTTAAGTTAATGAACCTTCCTCATCTTACTAAAGTTGACATAAAGCCACAACGGCAGAGCATTTGAAAGAATTCGACATTCTTATATTCAGGTATAAAGACGATGTTCTTGTGTACACACATTTAGCAGTCGATATTGAATTGCCTTAAATCATTTATTTACCATATTTAAGTTAATTAACCTTCCTCATCTTACTGAAGTTGACATAAAGCCATAACGGCAGTGTATTTGGAAGAATTCGACATTCTTATATTCAGGTATAGAGTCGATGTTCTTGTGTATACACATTTAGCAGTCGATATTGAATTGCCTTAAATCATTAACTTACCATATTTAAGTTAATTAACCTTCCTCATCTTACTAAAGTTGACATAAAGCCATAACGGCAGAGCATTTGGAAGAATTCGACATTCTTATATTCAGGTATGAAGTCGATGTTCTTTTATATGCACATGTAGCAATCGATGTTGAATTGCCTTAAATCATTACTTTAACAGATTTAAGTTAATTAACTTTCTTCATCTTACCGAAGTTGACATAAAGCCATAACGACACTGCATTTGGAATAATTCAACAATCTTATATTCAGGTATAAAGTCGATTTTCTTGTATATACACACTTAGCAGTCGATATTGAATAGCCTTAAATAATAAATTTACCATATTTAAGTTAATTAGCCTTCTTCATCTCACCGGAGTTGACATAAAGCCATAACAGCAATGCAGTTGGAAGAAATAAACAATCTTATGTTCAGGTATAAAGTCGACTTTCTTGTGATTACAAATTTAGCAATCGGTATTGAGTTGCTTCAATTCATTAGTTTAACATATTTGAGTTAATTAACCTTCCTCATCTTACTGAAGTTGACATAAAGCCATAACGGCAGTGCATTTGGAAGAATTCGACATTCTTATATTCAGGTGTGAAGTCGATGTTCTTCTATATGCACATGTAGCAGTCGATGTTGAATTGCCTTAAATCATTACTTTAACAGATTTAAGTTAATTAACTTTCTTCATCTTAAGGGAGTTGACATAAAGCCATAACGGCAGTGCATTTGGATGAACTTGACATTCTTATATTCAGGTATAAAGCCGATTTTCTTGTATATACACATTTAGCAGTCGATATTGAATTGCCGTAAATCATTACTTTAACATATTTAAGTTAATTATGTTTCTTCATCTTACTGAAGTTGACATAAAGCCATAACGGCAGTGCATTTGGAAGAACTCGGCATACTTATATTCAGCTATAAAGTCGATGTTCTTCTATACGCACATTTAGCAGTCGATATTGAGTTGCCTTAAATCATTACTTTAACAGATTTTTGTTAATTAACCTTCTTCATCTTGCTGAAGTTGACATAAAGACATAACGGCAATGCAGTTGGAAGAAATCGACAATCTTATGTTCAGGTATAAAGTCGAATTTTTTGTGTATACACATTTATCAGTCGATATTGAGTTACTTTAAATCAATAATTTAACATATGTAAGTTAATTAACCTTCCTCATCTTACTGAAGTTGACAAAAAGCCATAACGGCAGTGAATTTTAAGAACTCGACATTCTTATATTCAGGTATAAAGTCGATGTTCTTCTATATGCACATTTAGCAGTCGATATTGAATTGCCTTAAATCATTAGTTAAACATACTAAATTTAATTAATCTTCTTCACCTTACTGAAGTTGACATAAAGCCATAACGGCAGTGCATTTGGAAGAATTCGACATTCTTATATTCAGTCGATATTAATTTGCCTTAAATCATTAATTTAACATAGTTAAGTTAACTAACTTTCTTCATCTTACTAAATTTGACATAAAGCCATAGCGGCAATGCAGTTGGAAGAAATCGACAATCTTATGTTCAGGTATAAAGTCGAATTTCTTGTGTATACACATTTATCAGTCGATATTGAATTGCTTTAAATGATTAATTTAACATATTTAAGTTAATTATGTTTCTTCATCTTACTGAAGTTGACATAAGGCCATAACGGCAGTGCATTTGGAAGAATTCGACATTCTTATATTCAGGCATAAAGTCGATGTTCTTCTATATGCACATTTAGCAGTCGATGTTGAGTTGCTTCAAATCATTAGTTTAACATATTTGAGTTAATTAACCTTCCTCATCTTACTGAAGTTGACATAAAGCCATAACGGCAGTGCATTTGGAAGAATTCGACATTCTTATATTCAGGTATGAAGTCGATGTTCTTTTATATGCACATGTAGCAATCGATGTTGAATTGCCTTAAACTATTAATTAAACATAGTTAAGTTAACTAACTTTCTTCATCTTACTGAAGTTGACATAAAGCCATAACGGCAGTGCATTTGGGAGAATTAGACATTCTTATATTCAGGTATAAAGTCGATTTGCTTGTATATACACATTTAGTGGTCGATATTGAGTTCTCTTAAATCATTAATTTAACATATTTAAGTTAATTAACCTTCCTTATCTTACTGAAGTTGACATAAAGCCATAAGGCAGTGCATTTGGAAGAATTCGACTTTCTTATATTCAGGTATAAAGTCGATTTTCTTGTATATACACATTTAGCAGTCGATATTGAAATGCCCTAAATCATTAGTTTAACATATTTAAGTTAATTAGCCTTCTTCATCTTACCGGAGTTGACATAAGGCCATAACGGCAATTCAGTTGGAAGAAATCAACAATCTTATGTCCAGGTATAAAGTCGACTTTCTTGTGATTACACATTTAGCAATCGATATTGAGTTGCTTCAAATCATTAGTTTAACATACTTATAGTAGGGGAGCCCAAGAGGGGATTTTTGCAGTTACTTAAGCGTGTCAGAAAACGTTATGGGGAGAAACATTGGACCTTTGTATCTACCCCTACCAAATATGAGCCCTTATATGGAGGTGTGCGTTGACATTTTCCGTGGGACGATGCAGGTAAAATCGTCGAAAAAGGTCAAGTGTACTGATCACCATAGTGTGGTTGTTGTTAGTAGACGCTTGACAATTTTATTTGTTTCTTACTCTCTCGTACAAAGTAACTGATACGTCTCAACCCTTCTCATTAAATGTGCGTAACTACGATGCTTGTAACTTACCACCCTGCCGATCAGAGCTACAACAACATTTACTGCGAACGAAATATATTGCGTGTTTGTGGAGAAACGCTCACAATCGTATTCTTACGGAGTTGTCGCCTACAGATTACGGATGGAAAAACGTGGATGGAAAGTTGGAGCCGACTTGATTTGTTGGAAAACTCCTGAAGCGTACGAGGACATCGTCATAACACCTAATATTTTAGGAGATACTTCTGATGCAGGTAAATCTTTTTTTGAAAACTATACTGTCATAAAAGAAGTAAAAAATTGTAAAGTTTCAAATTTTTTCTTAGTTACAGAAATACAAAATGACGAGGAAGTTCAAGGAAGTGGAAACCAACTTCGACGATGATTCGAATGACGAAAATTGACATTTTTTTTTAATTTTATTTTTTCTATTTTTATAATAATAAATTATTAAATTTTCTATACATATATGTATGTATATGTATACACTGTCTTTATTACATTCTGTAACAAAAACAAGAACCAAACAGAATTCTTCCACTTTTAAATTGTCAGATTAACGATATGCCTCTATATAATTGTCAGATTATCTTTTGGGAAGACTCTGACACCAAGTTCATCCCCCTGCATAAAAATCTGACGCGCTCGAGTATCTCAAGGTCACCTTTCTGTTTACAAGTTTTAAAATCAATAAATGACTTTCGGCCACGTCGAAATTGTCAGAGATTTAAATGGCACACTTTTTACAGGTTCATTAACATTCGCTTTGCACATCTGACACGCTCGAATAACTTTTTTTTCTTTTGTAACCTCTCATTACGGCCCTCACCCTTGCATTGATTGTCAGCTTAATATATATCGACTATCAGAAATATAATGCGCGTATATACCATAAACGACTGACGCGCTTGAGTATTTTTATGTGACTGTTTTTTTTACATTCTTGAAAATAATTACCAGTTCTTCTCTCCGCTAAAATGGAAAACTTCACCTAGACTTTCTTTTTTTTTACGTTATCTTGGCAATCTAGTAAGTCTCCATGACGCTCCAGTAACTGCAAATTTAGCACTCCAGGCTCCCCTACTATTAAGTTAATTAACTTCTTCATCTTACCGAAGTTGACATAAAGCCATAACAGCAGTGCATTTGGAAGAATTCGACATTCTTATATTCAGGTATGAAGTCGATGTTCTTGTATATACACATTTTGCAGTCGATATTGAGATGCTTTAAATCATTAATTTAACATATTTAAGTAAATTAACTTTCTTCATTATACTGAAGTTGACATAAAGCCATAACGGCAGTGCATTTGAAAGAATTCGACATTCTTATATTCAGGTATAAAGTCGATGTTCTTGTGTATACACATTTAGCAGTCGATATTGAATTGCCTTAAATCATTAATTTACCATATTTAAGTTAATTAACCTTCCTCATCTTACTGAAGTTGACATAAAGCCATTACGGCAAAGCAGTTGGAAGAAATCAACAACCCTATGTTCAGGTATAAAGTCGATTTTCTTGTATATACACATTTAGCAGTCGATATTGAATTGCCTTAAATCATTAATTTACCATATTTAAGTTAATTAAGCATCCTCATCTTACTGAAGTTGACATAAAGCCATAACGGCAGTGCATTTGGAAGAATTCGGCATTCTTATTTTCAGGTATAAAGTCGATTTTCTTGTATATACACATTTAGCTGTCGATATTGAGATGCTTTAAATCATTAATTTAACATATTTAAGTAAATTAACTTTCTTCATCTTACTGAAGTTGACATAAAGCCATAACGGCAGTGCATTTGAAAGGATTCGACATTCTTATATTCAGGTATAAAGTCGATGTTCTTGTGTATACACATTTAGCAGTCGATATTGAATTGCCTTAAATCATTAATTTACCATATTTAAGTTAATTAACCTTCCTCATCTTACTGAAGTTGACATAAAGCCATTACGGCAAAGCAGTTGGAAGAAATCAAAAACCTTATGTTCAGGTATAAAGTCGATTTTCTTGTATATACACATTTAGCAGTCGATATTGAATTGCCTTAAATCATTAATTTACCATATTTAAGTTAATTACCTTCCTCATCTTACTAAAGTTGACATAAAGCCATAACGGCAGAGCATTTGGAAGAATTCGACATTCTTATATTCAGGTATGAAGTCGATGTTCTTGTATATACACATTTTGCAGTCGATATTGAATTGCCTTTAATCATTAATTTAACATATTTAAGTTAATTAAGCATCCTCATCTTACTGAAGTTGACATAAAGCCATAACGGCAGTGCATTTGGAAGAATTCGGCATTCTTATTTTCAGGTATAAAGTCGATTTTCTTGTATATACACATTTAGCAGTCGATATTGAGATGCTTTAAATCATTAATTTAACATATTTAAGTAAATTAACTTTCTTCATCTTACTGAAGTTGACATAAAGCCATAACGGCAGTGCATTTGAAAGAATTCGACATTCTTATATTCATGTATAAAGTCGATGTTCTTGTGTATACACATTTAGCAGTCGATATTGAATTGCCTTAAATCATTAATTTACCATATTTAAGTTAATTAACCTTCCTCATCGTACTGAAGTTGACATAAAGCCATTAAGGCAAAGCAGTTGGAAGAAATCAACAACCTTATGTTCAGGTATAAAGTCGATTTTCTTGTATATACACATTTAGCAGTCGATATTGAATTGCCTTAGATCATTAATTTACCATATTTAAGTTAATTAACTTCTTCATCTTACCGAAGTTGACATAAAGCCATAACAGCAGTGCATTTGGAAGAATTCGACATTCTTATATTCAGATATGAAGTCGATGTTCTTGTATATACACATTTTGCAGTCGATATTGAATTGCCTTTAATCATTAATTTAACATATTTAAGTTAATTAAGCATCCTCATCTTACTGAAGTTGACATAAAGCCATAACGGCAGTGCATTTGGAAGAATTCGGCATTCTTATTTTCAGGTATAAAGTCGATTTTCTTGTATATACACATTTAGCAGTCGATATTGAGATGCTTTAAATCATTAATTTAACATATTTAAGTAAATTAAGTTTCTTCATCTTACTGAAGTTGACATAAAGCCATAACGGCAGTGCATTTGAAAGAATTCGACATTCTTATATTCAGGTATAAAGTCGATGTTATTGTGTATACACATTTAGCAGTCGATATTGAATTGCCTTAAATCATTAATTTACTATATTTAAGTTAATTAACCTTCCGCATCCTACTGAAGTTGACATAAAGCCATTACGGCAAAGCAGTTGGAAGAAATCAGCAACCTTATGTTCAGGTATAAAGTCGATTTTCTTGTATATACACATTTAGCTGTCGATATTGAATTGCCTTAAATCATTAATTTACCATATTTAAGTTTATTACCTTCCTCATCTTACTAAAGTTGACATAAAGCCATAACGGCAGAGCATTTGGAAGAATTCGACATTCTTATATTCAGGTATGAAGTCGATGTTCTTTTATATGCACATGTAGCAATCGATGTTGAATTGCCTTAAATCATTACTTTAACAGATTTAAGTTAATTAACTTTCTTCATCTTACCGAAGTTGACATAAAGCCATAACGGCAGTGCACTTGGAAGAATTTGACATTCTTATATTCAGGTATAAAGTCGATTTTCTTGTATATACACATTTAGCAGTCGATATTGAATTGCCTGAAATCATTACTTTGTCAGATTTAAGTTAATTAAATTTCTTCATCTTACTGAAGTTGACATAAAGCCATAACGGCAGTGCATTTGGAAGAATTCGACATTCTTATATACAGGTATGAAGTCGATGTTCTTCTATATGCACATAGAGCAGTCGATGTTGAATTGCTTTAAATCATTACTTTAACAGATTTAAGATAATAAACTTTCTTCATCTTACTGAAGTTGACATAAAGCCATAACGACACTGCATTTGGAATAATTCAACAATCTTATATTCAGGTATAAAGTCGATTTTCTTGTATATACACACTTAGCAGTCGATATTGAATAGCCTTAAATAATAAATTTAACATATTTAAGTTAATTAGCCTTCTTCATCTTACTGAAGTTGACATAAAGCCATAACGGCAGTGCAGTGGGACAAAATCAACGATCTTATGTTCAGGTATAAAGTCGACTTTCTTGTGATTACAAATTTAGCAATCGATATTGAGTTGCTTATAATCATTAATTTAATATATTTAAGTTAATTAACTTTCTTCATCTTACTGAAGTTGACAAAAAGCCATAACGGCAGTGCAGTTTGAAGAAATCAACAATCTTATGTCCAGGTATAAAGTCGATTTTCTTGTGATTACACATTTAGCAATCGATATTGAGTTGCTTCAAATCATTAGTTTAACATACTTATAGTAGGGGAGCCCAAGAGGGGATTTTTGCAGTTACTTAAGCGTGTCAGAAAACGTTATGGGGAGAAACATTGGACCTTTGTATGTACCCCTACCAAATATGAGCCCTTATATGGAGGTGTGCGTTGACATTTTCCGTGGGACGATGCAGGTAAAATCGTCGAAAAAGGTCAAGTGTACTGATCACCATAGTGTGGTTGTTGTTAGTAGACGCTTGACAATTTTGTTTGTTTCTTACTCTCTCGTACAAAGTAACTGATACGTCTCAACCCTTCTCATTAAATGTGCGTAACTACGATGCTTTTAACTTACCACCCTGCCGATCAGAGCTACAACAACATTTACTGCGAACGAAATATATTGCGTGTTTGTGGAGAAACGCTCACAATCGTATTCTTACGGAGTTGTCGCCTACAGATTACGGATGGAAAAACGTGGATGGAAAGTTGGAGCCGACTTGATTTGTTGGAAAACTCCTGAAGCGTACGAGGACATCGTCATAACACCTAATATTTTAGGAGATACTTCTGATGCAGGTAAATCTTTTTTTGAAAACTATACTGTCATAAAAGAAGTAAAAAATTGTAAAGTTTCAAATTTTTTCTTAGTTACAGAAATACAAAATGACGAGGAAGTTCAAGGAAGTGGAAACCAACTTCGACGATGATTCGAATGACGAAAATTGACATTTTTTTTTAATTTTATTTTTTCTATTTTTATAATAATAAATTATTAAATTTTCTATACATATATGTATGTATATGTATACACTGTCTTTATTACATTCTGTAACAAAAACAAGAACCAAACAGAATTCTTCCACTTTTAAATTGTCAGATTAACGATATGCCTCTATATAATTGTCAGATTATCTTTTGGGAAGACTCTGACACCAAGTTCATCCCCCTGCATAAAAATCTGACGCACTCGAGTATCTCAAGGTCACCTTTCTGTTTACAAGTTTTAAAATCAATAAATGACTTTTGGCCACGTCGAAATTGTCAGAGATTTAAATGGCACACTTTTTACAGGTTCATTAACATTCGCTTTGCACATCTGACACGCTCGAATAACTTTTTTTTTTTTTGTAACCTCTCATTACGGCCCTCACCCTTGCATTGATTGTCAGCTTAATATATATCGACTATCAGAAATATAATGCGCGTATATACCATAAACGACTGACGCGCTTGAGTATTTTTATGTGACTGTTTTTTTTACATTCTTGAAAATAATTACCAGTTCTTCTCCCCACTAAAATGGAAAACTTCACCTAGACTTTCTTTTTTTTTACGTTATCTTGGCAATCTAGTAAGTCTCCATGACGCTCCAGTAACTGCAAATTTAGCACTCCAGGCTCCCCTACTATTAAGTTAATTAACTTCTTCATCTTACCGAAGTTGACATAAAGCCATAACAGCAGTGCATTTGGCAGAATTCGACATTCTTATATTCAGGTATGAAGTCGATGTTCTTGTATATACACATTTTGCAGTCGATATTGAGATGCTTTAAATCATTAATTTAACATATTTAAGTAAATTAACTTTCTTCATCTTACTGAAGTTGACATAAAGCCATAACGGCAGTGCATTTGAAAGAATTCGACATTCTTATATTCAGGTATAAAGTCGATGTTCTTGTGTATACACATTTAGCAGTCGATATTGAATTGCCTTAAATCATTAATTTACCATATTTAAGTTAATTAGCCTTCCTCATCTTACTGAAGTTGACATAAAGCCATTACGGCAAAGCAGTTGGAAGAAATCAACAACCTTATGTTCAGGTATAAAGTCGATTTTCTTGTATATACACATTTAGCAGTCGATATTGAATTGCCTTAAATCATTAATTTACCATATTTAAGTTAATTACCTTCCTCATCTTACTAAAGTTGACATAAAGCCATAACGGCAGAGCATTTGGAAGAATTCGACATTCTTATATTCAGGTATGAAGTCGATGTTCTTGTATATACACATTTTGCAGTCGATATTGAATTGCCTTTAATCATTAATTTAACATATTTAAGTTAATTAAGCATCCTCATCTTACTGAAGTTGACATAAAGCCATAACGGCAGTGCATTTGGAAGAATTCGGCATTCTTATTTTCAGGTATAAAGTCGATTTTCTTGTATATACACATTTAGCAGTCGATATTGAGATGCTTTAAATCATTAATTTAACATATTTAAGTAAATTAACTTTCTTCATCTTACTGAAGTTGACATAAAGCCATAACGGCAGTGCATTTGAAAGAATTCGACATTCTTATATTCATGTATAAAGTCGATGTTCTTGTGTATACACATTTAGCAGTCGATATTGAATTGCCTTAAATCATTAATTTACCATATTTAAGTTAATTAACCTTCCTCATCGTACTGAAGTTGACATAAAGCCATTAAGGCAAAGCAGTTGGAAGAAATCAACAACCTTATGTTCAGGTATAAAGTCGATTTTCTTGTATATACACATTTAGCAGTCGATATTGAATTGCCTTAGATCATTAATTTACCATATTTAAGTTAATTAACTTCTTCATCTTACCGAAGTTGACATAAAGCCATAACAGCAGTGCATTTGGAAGAATTCGACATTCTTATATTCAGATATGAAGTCGATGTTTTTGTATATACACATTTTGCAGTCGATATTGACTTGCCTTTAATCATTAATTTAACATATTTAAGTTAATTAAGCATCCTCATCTTACTGAAGTTGACATAAAGCCATAA
>NW_024393598.1:0-4622 GCF_016617805.1 Bactrocera tryoni
TCGCAGTGGCAGCTGCCGCAAGAACCCGCAATGTCAGATCATAGGGTCATACATATGCAATGAAAGTAAACGACAGGGACCGATCGCCGATTCATATCCCTAGAAATATGAGCTGGGGTATATTTAAGGAAACTCCAGAACTAAATATAAGTACACTGAAGCAGTGTAAATAGTGGGGTAGATAGAGAGTATAAAGCTAAAGCTGTCTACCAACAAACAAGCTCATTCATGGTGGTCTAGTAAGCTCTCAGTGCTTAGGCAGTCAATTCGTCGGCAGACCCTAACAACCCATAACAAGGAAATTAGGTCCGCGAAGACGAACAGTTTTAGGGAATTCTGAGATAACGTCTTCTCGGCCTAGAGGCAATCAAACTGTACGTGACAAGATGGAACCATCATTATCAATTAAAAGACATGATTAGACCTATACGACCAACGCAAAGAATATGACAATGACACACTTACTTGCGCTCTTCCCAGAGACGGTAGGCCATAGGCTAGATCGATCGGAATGAAGGGCTGCAAGGAAATTATTCACTGCAGAGTCAATCAAGTGGTCACTGGGCTCATTCTCTACTTCCTGACAAGGGCAATCTTCATTGTCAAGGTAGAAAAAAGGGACCAAATCGTTCTGGCCTTTTAGTCTTACTTCTTTCATGTTAAAAGGGAAACAAAAGATTGTAGATAACTACATAAAATCGAAGGTGCTGAAAATCGCACACTCCACGATAGTCAGCACGCATACAGAGCAGCTAGATCCACTAACACTGCTCTTTACCAACTAACGACTGAACTTCAAAATTCACTGTATAATGGCGAGATTATTATATTTTTTATCTGTGTATCGCCAGAGCGTTAATTCAAACAAACGAAGTTTGCTTTAAATTATAATTCAATCAAATGATACCAGTTTCGCATACCATTATCTTCTTTGGAACAATCTTTAAAGTTCAGCCCGAATAAAAGGGTTAAGGAACTTAGGAAAATAAAGCATATAACACAAAGAAATAGAGTAGATATGTAGTTTGTTGTTGAAGGGCTTGAGAGAAAACATTCTAAGGAATGAACTTACTAACTTCAGAAACTTAATTTGAGAAGAACTGTACTGCTAAATAAATTTTGCAGATTTAATGTGCAGATATCTATTTAACTTATATAGCTTAAAATATAAAAAAAAAATGAGTATTCAACATTCACTTATCGATACCTAAATAAATATTTACATAACAAGTAGGGAAGGCTTAAATTCAGGTGTTTTCGAATATTGTATTCACTTGCAGCATGCATATGCATACATATGTACAAATTTATATGCTTTAAATACTCAAATTCTTTTATATTTTTTAAACGTAATATAATTACCTCCTGGGTGTATTCTACTAGTAACTAGTTGCAATGCACTAACACATCTTTAGGTAGAAATTTCTCACCACATACTTTCCGTCTGCAATTTTTATTTCTTAGCAGTCCCACTTATACTATGTATATAAGTGAATGTATGTGTAACTATGCATATGTGTTAAGTTCCACTTCTTTAACTGTTACTATAACTTTATTATACCCCAAAAGCGGCAGGTAATTACACAACTTTGCACGACGAATTTTTATATTCTTTTTATATTTTTCAAGCACTGGATGATGTTTTTTTACATGCTGAGGAGCACGTGTTTTCTGTAAGTGCCTTCTTCATGCCAACATACTTAGTTATATACGATATTACTTCTTAATGATGACACACACTTTAAAGCTGATTATTTTTCATTGAAAAATATTTTTTTTATTAAATTTCAATTAATTTGTCATGCACCATGTAAGTCGGCATATAAATGCACTTCCTAGGATATAAATATTTACAAATATGTATAGCCATTAAATTGTACACAAAAACAAATTTTTAAACATATGTTCAGCATTACGTATACGTAACATCATTATAATAGGTCAAACCTCGTGAAGTTTTTCCTGAAAGTTTCGCAAAATCAACGATTTTGAAAATTAGCAGTTCATTAGGTGAGGAACCAGAGGCATATCCCGTGATATAAATATTTGAATTTTAGAGCATGATAAAATTTTAAAATTAGTATAACGGGATATACGTGTATGCCATCTTTTGACTAAAAACTGTTCAAATGCAACAAGTACATATAGTTGACTTTTGATCGAAAATATTGGTCAATGTGTGATATATATAATTCAAATTCACTTATAATCTTTCTCTGAAAATGGAATCTGCGTATGTCAAAAATGGATTAAATCGGACCAATACTTCCCTTAGCCCCATATACCTATTTTAAGGATTTTCGAACTTCCAAGTGACTTTATGCTGGATATATCGCTCAATATGTGGATTATCTTAATGAAAATTACAAAACGTTTTTTAATCATTACAGTATACTTTCGTAACTTAAATAGATACAATTTGGCAAAACTTGATCTACCCCCCATAAAACTAGTATCAGGCTGACGTGACTTTTTTAGTATGTGGCATGATAATAGTTAATAGATAAAATCGGTTCGATAATACTCCAACTCCCATATACCAAGGCGCAAAAGTAATCTTCCTATCAAAAGATGCTATAAATTTTGCAATTGACCTCTAATGTTAGTTTTGTTTTGACATTTGTGTAGTAAACACAAGCGAAATACAAGTTAATAAACAATGATAGGCTACACTGCTCCAGAACGCGGTTTATTGGTGACTATTTATTTGACCAATAATCGGTACTTTGGCACAACCTGAATTTCGTCGCAAATTCCTGGCCGTCCGACGCCTACTGGTGAAACACTGCGACGTTTAGCCACTCGCTTCGAAGAGACTGGCACAACACGAGATGCTGCCAGGCGTGGCAGACTCCGGAATAGCCGTTCTGCAGAGAATATTGCTGCTGTTGCCGAGGAAGTCGTGAAAGCTCCGTTGACAATGACCAGACGACGTGCCCCGCAAATGGGTATCAGTCGACGGTGTTTACTGCGAATTTTGGTACAAGATTTGAAGATGTTTCCGTACAAAGTCCAGACGGTGCATCAGCTGTACGCTCAAGCCATCCTTATTCACCACCAAGAGGAAGATGATTTTTCATCAAAAATTATCATGAGTGATGAGGCCCATTTCCATTTTAGCAGGTATGTAAATAAGCAAAATTTGTGCTTCTGGGGCGCTGAAAATCCGCGTGTAAACCAGGAAGAGCCATTACACCCGCTCAAAGTCACTGTATGGTTTGCTGTTTTCGCTGGAGTAGTCATTAGACCTTTTTTATTCGAAGACATCACTGGCCAAACGTTTCTTTTTGCCGCAACTTGATGAATTGGCATTGGAAAACATGTGGTTCCAACAGGATGGTGCAACGGCACAAACTGCATGTGCCAAAACCGATATGCTGAAGGATGCATTTCCCGGCGCTTAATCTCCTATTTTGGCGATTTGCACTGGCCAGCGAGATTGCCTGATTTGACCACTCCAGACTTCTTTTTGTGGGGCTTTTTGAAGTGGCGGGCTTATGTTAACAAGCCTTAGACTCTTGCAGCTTTTATGGACAATATCTGTCAAGAATGTGAGAACCTATCGCCGGAAGTTCTGGGCAAAGTGATGAAAAATGCCATAAAAAGGGCTCAAATGACAATCAACTTACATGATATCATTCTCGACTTGTTGTAAAAAAATTTAAAAGACCAAATAAAAATAATCCACAAGCAGAATACAAGTTTTTAATTTTTTTAAAAGGTTTTTAATTTTCTAAAAAATATCGGAAGTAAATTTTTGCGCCACGGTATATCATAGCGAAATATATATAAATTAATGAACTTACTGGCTACGCAATTTTATTTTCAATTAAATTATCATTTCACTACAGATGCTTCAAATATATTTTCCAAGCAAATTTTAAATCTACTTTTTTGAGTAGACATACCTATGTACAAATCTACAACAACACATATGCGTGTGGGTTCAGGCTTTCGATGCTTCCTCCTCGTAAAAAAAAAAAAAAACACATATGCGTGTGTACATGCGCTGAACTTTGCCATTTACTTTTAATTAACTATGTTGGTTTCCGCTCTTTCCATATAAACTTTTTGTCATAAAAATTACAACCCTTGCGGTTGCACACATTTCATTTCTTTCCGGTTAATTTCAGTGAATCAGTAAATTTTAAATATATAATGGATAAGAAGCAAAAACTAATAAGTTAATATTATATTGATATAAATATAAACAATTCAAAGTTTTTATTTATTTATGAATTGGAATAAAAATAAAAAAATATTGATTTTTATTCAAATAGTTCTTATTTTCTAGTTCAACTAAAAAAAATGCCAAAAAAAAGGGTAAAATTCTACAATTTTTTTAAAATTGAAAAAAGTGGTTTTTGACCAAAAACATTTTACTTTATGTTGTTTAAAAATATGTTTAAACTTGACTTTTCCTTTTTTTTTAGTTTAAATAGAAGATAATTTAATGCCAAAGAATATACTTCGCCCCAGTACCATACGAAGCTTTTTCTATCATGCCCGCCAATTAAGAAAAATCGTAAAAATTAAAAACCGAGAAATTGCGCTTCAAAGTTTTGGCTTTCTGCCCAAGCGCTCATATATCTGCTAAGTGCTCGGTCACTATTTCCCTGCTA
>NW_024393599.1:0-26837 GCF_016617805.1 Bactrocera tryoni
CTAACTTTCTACATCTTACTGAAGTTGACATAAAGCCATAACGGCAGTGCATTTGGAAGAATTTCATAACCTTATATTTAGATATAAATTCAAATTTCTTGTATATACGCATTTAGCAGTCGATATTAAGTAGCTTCTGAACATAAGCTTTACATATTTTAGTTAATGAACTTTCTTCATCTTACTGAAGTTGACATAAAGCCATAACGGCGGTGGACTTGGAAAAATTCCATAATCTTACATTTAGATATAAAGTCGATTTTCTTGTATATACACATCTAGCGATCGATATTGTGTAGCTTCTGAACATTAAGTTTACATATTTAAGATGATTAACTTTCTTCATCTTACTGAAGTTGGCATAAAGCCATAACGCAGTGCATTAAGAAGAATTCCAAAATCTTATATTTAGATATAAAGTCGATTTTCTTGTATATTCACATTTAGCAATCGATATTGAGATGATTCAAATCATTGACTTCAAACATTTAAATTTACTAACTTTCTACATCTTAATGAAGTTGACATTAAGCCATAACGGCAGTGCATTTGGAAGAATTCCAAAATCTTATATTTAGATATAAAGTCGATTTTCTTGTATACACACATTTAGCAGTCGATATTGAGTAGCTTCTGAATATAAACTTTACTTATTTAAGTTTATTAACTTTCTTTATATTACTGAAGTTGACATAAAGCCATAACGGCGGTGCATTTGGAAGAGTCCCAAAATCTTATAATTAGATATTAAGTCGATTTTCTTATATATACACATCTAGCGATCGATATTGTGTAGCTTCTGACCAGTAAATTTACATATTTAAGTAAATTAACTTTCTTCATCTTACTGAAGTTGGCATTAAGCCAAAACGGCATTTGGAAGAATTCCAAAATCTTATCTTTAGATACAAAGTCGATTTTCTTGTTTATACGCATTTAGCAATCGATATTGAGTTGATTCAAATCATTAACTTCAAACATTTAAATTTACTAACTTTCTACATCTTAATGAAGTTGACATTAAGCCATAACGGCAGTGCATTTGGAAGAATTCCATAACCTTATATTTAGTTATAAATTCGATTTTCTTGTATACACACATTTAGCAGTCGATATTGAGTAGCTTCTGAACATTAACTTTACATATTTAATATGATTAACTTTTTTCATCTTACTGAAGTTGACATATAGCCTTAACGGCGGTGCATTTGGAAGAAACCAAAAATCTTGTAATTAGATATAAAGTCGATTTTCATGTATATACGCATTTAGCAGTCGATATTGAGTAGCTTCTGAACATAAACTTTACTTATTTAAGTTAATTAACTTTAAATGAAAAATAACGAAATTGATATAAAGCCATAACGGCAGTGCATTTGGAAGAATACCATAACCTTATATTTAGATATAGATTCGATTTTCTTGTATATACGCATTTAGCAGTCGATATTGAGTAGCTTCTAAGCATAAACTTTATTTATTTAAGTTAATTTACTTTCTTCATCTTACTGAAGTTGACATAAAGCCATAACGGCGGTGCGTTTGGAAGAATCCCAAAATCTTATAACTAGATATAAAGTCGATTTTCTTGTATATTCACATTTAGCAATCGATATTGAGTAGCTTCTGAACATAAACTTTACTTATTTAAGTTAATTAACTTTCTTTATCTTACTGAAAGTGACATAAAGTAGTAACGACAGTGCATTAAGAAGAATTCAAAAATCTTATATTTGGATATAAAGTCGATTTTCTTGTATATTCACATTTAGCAATCGGTATTGAGTAGCTTCTGAACATAAACTTTACTTATTTAAGTTAATTAACTCTCTTCATATTACTGAAGTTGACATAAAGCCATAACGGCGGTGCATTTGGAAGAATCCAAAAATCTTATAACTAGATGTAAAGTCGATTTTCTTGTATATACACATCTAACGATCGATATTGTGTAGCTTCTGAACATTAAGTTTACATATTTAAGATGATTAACTTTCTTCATCTTACTGAAGTTGGCATAAAGCCATAACGACAGTGCATTAAGAAGAATTCCAAAATCTTATATTTAGATATAAAGTCGATTTTCTTGTATATTCACATTTAGCAATCGATATTGAGATGATTCAAATCATTGACTTCAAACATTTAAATTTACTAACTTTCTTCATCTTACTGAAGTTGGCATAAAGCCATAATCGGATTGCATTTGCAAAAATTCCAAAATCTTATATTTAGAAATAAAGTCGATTTTCTTCTATATACGCATTTAGCAGACGACATTGAGTTGCTTAAATCATTAACTTCAAATATTTAAATTAACTAACTTTCTACATCTTACTAAAGTTGACATAAAGCCATAACGGCAGTGAATTTGGAAGAACTCCATAACCTTATATTTAGATATAAATTCGATTTTCTTGTAAACACACATCTAGCGATCGATATTGTGCAGCTTCTGAACATTAACTTTACATATTTAAGATTATTAACTTTCTTCACCTTACTGAAGGTGGCATAAAGCCATAACGGCAGTGCATTTGCAAAAATTTAAAAATCTTTTATTTAGATACAAAATAGATTTTCTTGTATATACGCTTTAAGCAATCGATGTTGAGTAGCTTCAAATCATTGACTTCAAATATTTAAATTAACTAACTTTCTACATCTTACTGAAGTTGGCGTAAAGCCATAACGGCAGTGCATTTGGAAGAATTCCATAACCTTATATTTAGATATAAAGCCGATTTTCTTGTATACACACATCTAGCAATCGATATTGTGTAGCTTCTGAACATTAACTTTACACATTTAAGAGTATTACCATTCTTCATCTTACTGAAGTTGGCATAAAGCCATAACGGCAGTGCATTTGCAAAAATTCCAAAATCTTATATTTAGAAATAAAGTCGATTTTCTTCTATATACGCATTTAGCAGTCGATATTGAGTTGCTTCAAATCATTAACTTCAAATATTTAAATTAACTAACTTTCTACATCTTACTAAAGTTGACATAAAGCCATAACGGCAGTGCATTTGGAAGAACTCCATAACCTTATATTTAGATATAAATTCGATTTTCTTGTAAACACACATCTAGCAATCGATATTGTGTAGCTTCTGAACATTAACTTTACACATTTAAGAGTAATAACTTTCTTCATCTTACTGAAGTTGGCATAAAGCCATAACGGCAGTGCATTTGCGAAAATTCCAAAATCTTATATTTAGATACAAAGTAGATTTTCTTATATATACGCTTTTAGCAATCGATGTTGAGTTGTTTAAAATCATTAGTTTCAAATATTTAAATTAAATAACATTCTACATCTTACTAAAGTTGACATAAAGCCATAACGGCAGTGAATTTGGAAGAATTTCATAACCTTATATTTAGATATATGTAAAGTCGATTTTCTTGTATAAACACATCTAGCAATCGATATTGTGTAGCTTCTGAACATTTACTTTAGTAATTTAAAATTATTAACTTTCTTCATCTTACTGAAGGTGGCATAAAGCCATAACGGCAGTGCATTTGCAAAAATTCCAAAATCTTATATATAGGTATAAAGTCGATTTTCTTGTATACGCATATCTAGCAATCGATATTGAGTAGCTTCAAATCATTGACTTCAAATATTTAAATTAACTAACTTTCTACATCTTACTAAAGTTGACATAAAGCCATAACGACAGTGCATTTGGAAGAACTCCATAACTTTATATTTAGATATAAATTCGATTTTCTTGTAAACACACATCTAGCAATCGATATTGTGTAGCTTCTGAACATTAACTTTACACATTTAAGAGTATTAACTTTCTTCATCTTACTGAAGTTGGCATAAAGCCATAACGGCAGTGCATTTGCGAAAATTTCAAAATCTTATATTTAGATACATAGTAGATTTCCTTGTTTATACGCTTTTAGCAATGGATGTTGAGTTGCTTCAAATATTAATTTCAAATATTTAAATTAACTAACTTTCTACATCTTACTAAAGTTGACATAAAGCCATAACGGCAGTGCATTTGGAAGAATTCCATAACCTTATATTTAGATATAAAGTCGATTTCTTTGTATATTCACACTTAGCAATCGATATTGAGATGATTAAAATCAGTAGCTTCACACATTTAAGCTAATTGACTTTCTTCATCTTACCGAAGTTGACATAAAGCTATAACGGCAGTGCATTTGGAAGAATCCCAAAATCTTATATTTAGAAATAAAGTCGATTTTCTTGTATATACGCATTTAGCAGTCGATATTGGGTAGCTTCTGAACATTAACTTTACATGTTTAAGTTAATTAACTTTCTTCATCTTACTGAAGTTGACATAAAGCCATAACGGCAGTGCATTTGCGAAAATTACAAAATCTTATATTTAGATATAAATTCGATTTTCTTGTACACACATCTAGCGATCGATATTGTGTAGCTTCTGAACATTAACTTTACATATTTAAGATTATTAACTTTTTTCATCTTACTGAAAGTGGCATAAAGCCATAACGGCAGCGCATTTGCAAAGATTCCAAAATTTTATATTTAGGTATTAAGTCGATTTTCTTGTATACACATATCTAGCAATCGATATTGAGTAGCTTCAAATCATTAACTTCAAATATTTAAATTAACTAACTTTCCACATCTTACTGAAGTTGACATAAAGCCATAACGGCAGTGCATTTGGAAGAATTCCATAACCTTATAGTTAGATATAAATTCGATTTTCTTGTAAACACACATCTAGCGATCGATATTGTGTAGCTTCTGAACATTAAATTTACACATTTAAGTTTATTAACTTTCTTCATCTTACTGAAGTTGGCATAAAGCCATAACGGCAGTGCATTTGGAAGAATTCCATAACCTTATATTTAGATATAAATTCGATTTTCTTGTAAACACACATCTAGCGATCGATATTGTGCAGCTTCTGAACTATAACTTTACACATTTAAGATTATTAACTTTATTCATCTTACTGAAATTGGCATAAAGCCATAACGGCAGTGCATTTGCGAAAATTCCAAAATCTTATATTTAGATACAAAGTAGATTTTCTTGTATATACGCTTTTAGCAATCGATGTTGAGTTGCTTCAAATCATTAGTTTCAAATATTTAAATTAACTAACTTTCTACATCTTACTAAAGTTGACATAAAGCTATAACGGCAGTGCATTTGGAAGAATTCCATAACTTTATATTTAGATATAAATTCGATTTTCTTGTAAACACACATCTAGCGATCGATATTGTGTAGCTTCTGACCATTAACTTTACATATTTAAGATTATTAACTTTCTTCATCTAACTGAAAGTGGCATAAAGCCATAAAGGCAGCGGATTTGCAAAAATTCCAAAATCTTATATTTAGTTATAAATTCGACTTTCTTGTACATACGCATTTAGCAGTCGATATTGTGTAGCTTCTGAACATTAACTTTACATATTTAAGATTATTAACTTTCTTCATCTTACTGAAAGTGGCATTAAGCCATAACGGCAGTGCATTTGGAAGAATTGCATAACCTTATATTTAGATATAAATTCGATTTTCTTGTAAACGCACATCTAGCGATCGATATTGTGTAGCTTCTGAACAATAACTTTACGTATATAAGATTATTAACTTTCTTCATCTTACTGAAAGTGGCATAAAGCCATAACGGCAGCGCATTTGCAAAAATTTAAAAATCTTATATTTAGGTATAAAGTCGATTTTCTTGTATACACATATCTAGCAATTGATATTGAGTAGCTTCAAATCATTAACTTCAAATATTTAAATTAACTAACTTTCTACATCTTACCGAAGTTGACATAAAGCCAAAACGGCAGTGCATTTGGAAGAATTCCATAACCTTATATTTAGACATAAATTCGATTTTCTTGTATATACGCTTTTAGCAGTCGATATTGAGTAGCTTCTATTCATTAACTTTACATATTTAAGATGATTTACTTTCTTCATCTTACTGAAGTTGGCATAAAGCCATAACGACAGTGCATTTAGAAGAATTCCAAACTCTTATATTTAGATATAAAGTCGATCTTCTTGTATATTCACATTTAGCAATCGATATTGAGATGATTCAAATCATTAGCTTCACATATTTAAGTTAATTAACTTTCTTCATCTTACCGAAGTTGACATAAAGCTATATCGGCAGTGCATTTGGAAGAATTCCATAACCTTATATTTAGATATAAATTCGATTTTCTTGTAAACACACATCTAGCGATCGATATTGTTTAGCTTCTGACCATTAACTTTACATATTTAAGATTATTTACTTTCTTCATCTTACTGAAAGTGACATAAACCATAACGGCAGTGCATTTGGAAGAACTCCATAACCTTATATTTAGATATAAAGTCGATTTTCTTGTATATACGCCTTTAGCAGTCGATATTGAGTAGCTTCTATTCATTAACTTTACATATTTAAGAAGATTAACTTTCTACATCTTACTGAAGTTGGCATAAAGCCATAACGACAGTGCATTTAGAAGAATTCCAAACTCTTATATTTAGATATAAAGTCGATCTTCTTGTATATTCACATTTAGCAATCGATATTGAGATGATTCACATCATTAGCTTCACATTTTTAAGTTAATTAACTTTCTTCATCTTACCGAAGTTGACATAAAGCTATATCGGCAGTGCATTTGGAAGAATTCCATAACCTTATATTTAGATATAAATTCGATTTTCTTGTAAACACATATCTAGCGATCGATATTGTTTAGCTTCTGACCATTAACTTTACATATTTAAGATTATTTACTTTCTTCATCTTACTGAAAGTTACATAAACCATAACGGCAGTGCATTTGCGAAAATTCCAAAATCTTATATTTAGATATAAATTCGATTTTCTTGTAAACACTCATCTAGCGATCGATATTGTGTAGCTTCTGAACATTAACTTTACATATTTAAGATTATTAACTTTCTTCATCTTACTGAAAGTGGCATAAAGCCATAACGGCAGTGCATTTGCAAAAATTCCAAAATCTTATATTTAGATATAAAGTCGACTTTCTTCTATATACGCATTTAGCAATCGATATTGAGTTGCTTTAAGTCATTAACTTCAATCATTTAAATTAACTAACTTTCTACATCTTACTGAATTTGACATAAAGCCATAACGGCAGTGCATTTGGAAGAACTCCATAACCTTATATTTAGATATAAAGTCGGTTTTCTTGTAAACACACATCTAGCGATCGATATTGTGTAGCTTCTGAACATTAACTTTACATATTTAAGATTATTAACTTTCTTCATCTTACCAAAAGTGGCATAAAGCCATAACGGCAGTGCATTTGGAAGAATTCCAAAATCTTATATTTAGGCACAAGGTCGATTTTCTTGTATACACACATCTAGCGATCGATATTGTGTAGCTTCTGAACATTAACTTTACACATTTAAGAGTATTAACTTTCTTCATCTTACTGTAGTTGGCATAAAGCCATAACGGCAGTGCATTTGCGAAAATTCCAAAATCTTATATTTAGATACAAAGTAGATTTTCTTGTATATACGCTTTTAGCAATCGATGTTGAGTTGCTTCAAATCATTAGTTTCAAATATTTAAATTAACTAACTTTCTACATCTTACTAAAGTTGACATAAAGCTATATCGGCAGTGCATTTGGAAGAATTCCATAACCTTATATTTAGATATAAATTCGATTTTCTTGTAAACACACATCTAGCGATCGATATTGTGTAGCTTCTGAACATTAACTTTACACATTTAAGAGTATTAACTTTCTTCATCTTACTGAAAGTGGCATAAAGCCATAAAGGCAGCGCATTTGCAAAAATTCCAAAATCTTATATTTAGACATAAATTCGATTTTCTTGTATATACGCTTTTAGCAGTCGATATTGAGTAGCTTCTATTCATTAACTTTACATATTTAAGATTATTAACTTTCTTCATCTTACTGAAAGTTGGCATAAAGCCATAACGACAGTGCATTTAGAAGAATTCCAAACTCTTATATTTAGATATAAAGTCGATCTTCTTGTATATTCACATTTAGCAATCGATATTGAGATGATTCAAATCATTAGCTTCACATATTTAAGTTAATTATTTTTCTTCATCTTACCAAAGTTGACATAAAGCTATATCGGCAGTGCATTTGGAAGAATTCCATAACCTTATATTTAGATATAAATTCGATTTTCTTGTAAACACACATCTAGCGATCGATATTGTTTAGCTTCTGACCATTAACTTTACATATTTAAGATTATTTACTTTCTTCATCTTACTGAAAGTGACATAAACCATAACGGCAGTGCATTTGGAAGAACTCCATAACCTTATATTTAGATATAAAGTCGATTTTCTTGTATATACGCCTTTAGCAGTCGATATTGAGTAGCTTCTATTCATTAACTTTAAATATTTAAGAAGATTAACTTTCTACATCTTACTGAAGTTGGCATAAAGCCATAACGACAGTGCATTTAGAAGAATTCCAAAATCTTATATTTAGATATAAACTCGATTTTCTTGTATATTCACATTTAGCAATCGATATTGAGTTTCTTCAAATCATTAACTTTAAATATTTAAATTAACTAACTTTCTACATCTTACTGAATTTGACATAAAGCCATAACGGCAGTGCATTTGCAAGAATTCCATAAACTTATAGTTAGATATAAATTCGATTTTCTTGTATACACACATCTACCGATCGATATTGTGTAGCTTCTGAACATCAACTTTACACATTTAAGATTATTAACATTCTGCATCTTACTGATAGTGACATAAAGCCATAACGGCACTGCATTTGGAAGAATTCAATATCCTTATATTTAGATATAAATTCGATTTTCTTGTATATACGCTTTTAGCAATCGATGTTGAGTTGCTTCAAATCATTAGTTTCAAATATTTAAATTAACTAACTTTCTACATCTTACTAAAGTTGACATAAAGCTATAACGGCAGTGCATTTGGAAGAATTCCATAACTTTATATTTAGATATAAATTCGATTTTCTTGTAAACGCACATCTAGCGATCGATATTGTGTAGCTTCTGAACAATAACTTTACGTATATAAGATTATTAACTTTCTTCATCTTACTGAAAGTGGCATAAAGCCATAACGGCAGCGCATTTGCAAAAATTTAAAAATCTTATATTTAGGTATAAAGTCGATTTTCTTGTAAACACATATCTAGCAATTGATATTGAGTAGCTTCAAATCATTAACTTCAAATATTTAAATTAACTAACTTTCTACATCTTACTGAAGTTGACATAAAGCCATAACGGCAGTGCATTTGGAAGAAATCCATAACCTTATATTTAGACATAAATTCGATTTTCTTGTATATACGCTTTTAGCAGTCGATATTGAGTAGCTTCTATTCATTAACTTTACATATTTAAGATGATTTACTTTCTTCATCTTACTGAAGTTGGCATAAAGCCATAACGACAGTGCATTTAGAAGAATTCCAAACTCTTATATTTAGATATAAAGTCGATCTTCTTGTATATTCACATTTAGCAATCGATATTGAGATGATTCAAATCATTAGCTTCACATATTTAAGTTAATTAACTTTCTTGATCTTACCAAAGTTGACATAAAGCTATATCGGCAGTGCATTTGGAAGAATTCCATAACCTTATATTTAGATATAAATTCGATTTTCTTGTAAACACACATCTAGCGATCGATATTGTTTAGCTTCTGACCATTAACTTTACATATTTAAGATTATTTACTTTCTTCATCTTACTGAAAGTGACATAAACCATAACGGCAGTGCATTTTGAAGAACTCCATAACCTTATATTTAGATATAAAGTCGATTTTCTTGTATATACGCCTTTAGCAGTCGATATTGAGTAGCTTCTATTCATTAACTTTAAATATTTAAGAAGATTAACTTTCTACATCTTACTGAAGTTGGCATAAAGCCATAACGACAGTGCATTTAGAAGAATTCCAAAATCTTATATTTAGATATAAATTCGATTTTCTTGTATATTCACATTTAGCAATCGATATTGAGTTTCTTCAAATCATTAACTTTAAATATTTAAATTAACTAACTTTCTACATCTTACGGAATTTGAAATAAAGCCATAACGGCAGTGCATTTGCAAGCATTCCATAAACTTATATTTAGATATAAATTCGATTTTCTTGTATACACACATCTACCGATCGATATTGTGTAGCTTCTGAATATTAACTTTACACATTTAAGATTATTAACATTCTGCATCTTACTGATAGTGACATAAAGCCATAACGGCACTGCATTTGGAAGAATTCAATAACCTTATATTTAGATATAAATTCGATTTTCTTGTATATACTATCTAGCGATCGATATTGCGCAGCTTCTGAACATTAACTTTACATATTTTAGATAATTAATTTTTCATCTTACTGAAAGTTACATAAAGCCATAACGGCAGTGCATTTTAAAGAGTTCCATAAACTTATGTTTAGATATAAATTCGATTTTCTTGTATATACGCATTTAGCAGTCGATATTGAGTAGCTTCTGAACATAAACTTTACAAATTTAAGTTAATTTACTTTCTTCATCTTACTGAAGTTGACATAAAGCCATAACGGCATTTGGACGAATTCCAAAATCTTATATTTAGGTATAAAGTCGATTTTTTGGTATACACATATCTAGCAATCGAAATTGAGTAGCTTCTGAACATTAACTTTACATATTTAAGATGATTAACTTTCTTCATCTTACTGAAGTTGACACAAAGCCATAACGGCAGTGTATTTGGAAGAATTCCATAATCTTATATTTAGATATAAATTCGATTTGCTTGTATATACGCATTTATCAGTCGATATTGAGTAGCTTCTATTCATTAACTTTACATATTTAAGTTAATTAACTTTCTTCATCTTACTGAAAGTGACATAAAGCCATAACGGCAGCGCATCTATAGCTTCTATTCATTAACTTTACATATTTAAGATGATTAACTTTCTTCATCTTACTGAAGTTGGCATAAAGCCATAATGGCAGTGCATTTCGAAGAATTCCATAACCTTATATTTAGATATAAATTCGATTTGCTTGTATATACGCATTTA
Organism: Bactrocera tryoni; assembly: GCF_016617805.1. NCBI lineage: Eukaryota > Metazoa > Arthropoda > Insecta > Diptera > Tephritidae > Bactrocera > Bactrocera tryoni. Next base: position 11,148 of record NW_024393599.1, read on the forward strand.
TCAGTCGATATTGAGTAGCTTCTATTCATTAACTTTACATATTTAAGATTATTAACTTTCTTCATCTTACTGAAAGTGGCATAAAGCCATAACGACAGTGCATTTAGAAGAATTCCAAACTCTTATATTTAGATATAAAGTCGATCTTCTTGTATATTCACATTTAGCAATCGATATTGAGATGATTCAAATCATTAGCTTCACATATTTAAGTTAATTAACTTTCTTCATCTTACCGAAGTTGACATAAAGCTATATCGGCAGTGCATTTGGAAGAATTCCATAACCTTATATTTAGATATAAATTCGATTTTCTTGTAAACACACATCTAGCGATCGATATTGTGTAGCTTCTGAACATTAACTTTACATATTTAAGATTATTAACTTTCTTCATCTTACTGAAGTGACATAAAGCCATAACGGCAGTGCATTTGGAAGAATTCCAAAACCTTATATTTAGGTATAAAGTCGATTTTCTTGTATACACACATCTAGCAATCGATATTGTGTAGCTTCTGAACATTAACTTTACACATTTAAGAGTATTAACTTTCTTCATCTTACTGAAAGTGGCATAAAGCCATAAAGGCAGCGCATTTGCAAAAATTCCAAAATCTTATATTTAGTTATAAATTCGACTTTCTTGTACATACGCATTTAGCCGTCGATATTGTGTAGCTTCTGAACATTAACTTTACATATTTAAGATTATTAACTTTCTTCATCTTACTGCAAGTGACATAAAGCCATAACGGCAGTGCATTTGGAAGAATTGCATAACTTTATATTTAGATATGAATTCGATTTTCTTGTAAACGCACATCTAGCGATCGATATTGTGTAGCTTCTGAACAATAACTTTACGTATATAAGATTATTAACTTTCTTCATCTTACTGAAAGTGGCATAAAGCCATAACGGCAGCGCATTTGCAAAAATTTAAAAATCTTTTATTTAGGTATAAAGTCGATTTTCTTGTATACACATATCTAGCGATCGATATTGTGTAGCTTCTGAACATTAAATTTGCACATTTAAGTTTATTATCTTTCTTCATCTTACTGAAGTTGGCATAAAGCCATAACGGCAGTGCATTTGGAAGAATTCCATAACCTTATATTTAGATATAAATTCGATTTTCTTGTAAACACACATCTAGCGATCGATATTGTGTAGCTTCTGAACATTAACTTTACACATTTAAGAGCATTAACTTTCTTCATCTTACTGAAGGTGGCATAAAGCCATAACGGCAGTGCATTTGCAAAAATTCCAAAATCTTATATTTAGATACAAAGTAGATTTTCTTGTATATACGCTTTTAGCAATCGATGTTGAGTTGCTTCAAATCATTAGTTTCAAATATTTAAATTAACTAACTTTCTACATCTTACTAAAGTTGACATAAAGCTATAACGGCAGTGCATTTGGAAGAATTCCATAACTTTATATTTAGATATAAATTCGATTTTCTTAGAAACACACATCTAGCGATCGATATTGTGTAGCTTCTGACCAATAACTTTACATATTTAAGATTATTAACTTTCTTCATCTTACTGAAAGTGGCATAAAGCCATAAAGGCAGCGCATTTGCAAAAATTCCAAAATCTTACATTTAGACATAAATTCGATTTTCTTGTATATACGCTTTTAGCAGTCGATATTGAGTAGCTTCTATTCATTAACTTTACATATTTAAGATGATTTACTTTCTTCATCTTACTGAAGTTGGCATAAAGCCATAACGACAGTGCATTTAGAAGAATTCCAAACTCTTATATTTAGATATAAAGTCGATCTTCTTGTATATTCACATTTAGCAATCGATATTGAGATGATTCAAATCATTAGCTTCACATTTTTAAGTTAATTAACTTTTTTCATCTTACCGAAGTTGACATAAAGCTATAACGGCAGTGCATTTGGAAGAATTCCATAACTTTATATTTAGATATAAATTCGATTTTCTTGTAAACACACATCTAGCGATCGATATTGTGTAGCTTCTGACCATTAACTTTACATATTTAAGATTATTAACTTTCTTCATCTTACTGAAAGTGGCATAAAGCCATAAAGGCAGCGCATTTGCAAAAATTCCAAAATCTTATATTTAGTTATAAATTCGACTTTTTTGTACATACGCATTTAGCAGTCGATATTGTGTAGCTTCTGAACATTAACTTTACATATTTAAGATTATTAACTTTCTTCATCTTACTGAAAGTGGCATAAAGCCATAACGGCAGTGCATTTGGAAGAATTGCATAACCTTATATTTAGATATGAATTCGATTTTCTTGTAAACGCACATCTAGCGATCGATATTGTGTAGCTTCTGAACAATAACTTTACGTATATAAGATTATTAACTTTCTTCATCTTACTGAAAGTGGCATAAAGCCATAACGGCAGCGCATTTGCAAAAATTTAAAAATCTTATATTTAGGTATAAAGTCGATTTTCTTGTATACACATATCTAGCAATTGATATTGAGTAGCTTCAAATCATTAACTTCAAATATTTAAATTAACTAACTTTCTACATCTTACTGAAGTTGACATAAAGCCATAACGGCAGTGCATTTGGAAGAAATCCATAACCTTATATTTAGACATAAATTCGATTTTCTTGTATATACGCTTTTAGCAGTCGATATTGAGTAGCTTCTATTCATTAACTTTACATATTTAAGATGATTTACTTTCTTCATCTTACTGAAGTTGACATAAAGCCATAACGACAGTGCATTTAGAAGAATTCCAAACTCTTATATTTAGATATAAAGTCGATCTTCTTGTATATTCACATTTAGCAATCGATATTGAGATGATTCAAATCATTAGCTTCACATATTTAAGTTAATTAACTTTCTTGATCTTACCAAAGTTGACATAAAGCTATATCGGCAGTGCATTTGGAAGAATTCCATAACCTTATATTTAGATATAAATTCGATTTTCTTGTAAACACACATCTAGCGATCGATATTGTTTAGCTTCTGACCATTAACTTTACATATTTAAGATTATTTACTTTCTTCATCTTACTGAAAGTGACATAAACCATAACGGCAGTGCATTTGGAAGAACTCCATAACCTTATATTTAGATATAAAGTCGATTTTCTTGTATATACGCCTTTAGCAGTCGATATTGAGTAGCTTCTATTCATTAACTTTAAATATTTAAGAAGATTAACTTTCTACATCTTACTGAAGTTGGCATAAAGCCATAACGACAGTGCATTTAGAAGAATTCCAAAATCTTATATTTAGATATAAACTCGATTTTCTTGTATATTCACATTTAGCAATCGATATTGAGTTTCTTCAAATCATTAACTTTAAATATTTAAATTAACTAACTTTCTACATCTTACTGAATTTGAAATAAAGCCATAACGGCAGTGCATTTGCAAGCATTCCATAAACTTATATTTAGATATAAATTCGATTTTCTTGTATACACACATCTACCGATCGATATTGTGTAGCTTCTGAATATTAACTTTACACATTTAAGATTATTAACATTCTGCATCTTACTGATAGTGACATAAAGCCATAACGGCACTGCATTTGGAAGAATTCAATAACCTTATATTTAGATATAAATTCGATTTTCTTGTATATACTGTCTAGCGATCGATATTGTGCAGCTTCTGAACATTAACTTTACATATTTTAGATAATTAATTCTTCATCTTACTGAAAGTGACATAAAGCCATAACGGCAGTGCATTTTAAAGAGTTCCATAAACTTATGTTTAGATATAAATTCGATTTTCTTGTATATACGCATTTAGCAGTCGATATTGAGTAGCTTCTGAACATAAACTTTACAAATTTAAGTTAATTTACTTTCTTCATCTTACTGAAGTTGACATAAAGCCATAACGGCATTTGGACGAATTCCAAAATCTTATATTTAGGTATAAAGTCGATTTTTTGGTATACACATATCTAGCAATCGAAATTGAGTAGCTTCTGAACATTAACTTTACATATTTAAGATGATTAACTTTCTTCATCTTACTGAAGTTGACACAAAGCCATAACGGCAGTGCATTTGGAAGAATTCCATAACCTTATATTTAGATATAAATTCGATTTGCTTGTATATACGCATTTATCAGTCGATATTGAGTAGCTTCTATTCATTAACTTTACATATTTAAGTTAATTAACTTTCTTCATCTTACTGAAAGTGACATAAAGCCATAACGGCAGTGCATCTATAGCTTCTATTCATTAACTTTACATATTTAAGATGATTAACTTTCTTCATCTTACTGAAGTTGGCATAAAGCCATAATGGCAGTGCATTTCGAAGAATTCCATAAACTTATATTTAGATATAAATTCGATTTGCTTGTATATACGCATTTATCAGTCGATATTGAGTAGCTTCTATTCATTAACTTTACATATTTAAGATTATTAACTTTCTTCATCTTACTCAAAGTGGCATAAAGCCATAACGACAGTGCATTTAGAAGAATTCCAAACTCTTATATTTAGATATAAAGTCGATCTTCTTGTATATTCACATTTAGCAATCGATATTGAGGTGATTCAAATCATTAGCTTCACATATTTAAGTTAATTAACTTTCTTCATCTTACCGAAGTTGACATAAAGCTATATCGGCAGTGCATTTGGAAGAATTCCATAACCTTATATTTAGATATAAATTCGATTTTCTTGTAAACACACATCTAGCGATCGATATTGTTTAGCTTCTGACCATTAACTTTACATATTTAAGTTTATTAACTTTCTTCATCTTACTGAAGTTGGCATAAAGCCATAACGGCAGTGCATTTGGAAGAATTCCATAACCTTATATTTAGATATAAATTCGATTTTCTTGTAAACACACATCTAGCGATCGAACAGCTGTGTAGCTTCTGAACATTAACTTTACACATTTAAGAGTATTAACTTTCTTCATCTTACTGAAAGTGGCATAAAGCCATAAAGGCAGCGCATTTGCAAAAATTTCAAAATCTTATATTTAGTTATAAATTCGACTTTCTTGTACATACGCATTTAGCAGTCGATATTGTGTAGCTTCTGAACATTAACTTTACATATTTAAGATTATTAACTTTCTTCATCTTACTGAAAGTGGCATTAAGCCATAACGGCAGTGCATTTGGAAGAATTGCATAACCTTATATTTAGATATAAATTCGATTTTCTTGTAAACGCACATCTAGCGATCGATATTGTGTAGCTTCTGAACAATAACTTTACGTATATAAGATTATTAACTTTCTTCATCTTACTGAAAGTGGCATAAAGCCATAACGGCAGCACATTTGCAAAAATTTAAAAATCTTATATTTAGGTATAAAGTCGATTTTCTTGTATACACATATCTAGCAATTGATATTGAGTAGCTTCAAATCATTAACTTCAAATATTTAAATTAACTAACTTTCTACATCTTACTGAAAGTGACATAAAGCCGTAACGGCATTGCATTTGGAAGAATTCCAAAACCTTATATTTAGGTATAAAGTCGATTTTCTTGTATATTCACATTTAGCAATCGATATTGAGATGGTTCAAATCATTAGATTCACATATTTAATTTAATTAACTTTCTTCATCTTACCGAAGTTGACATAAAGCTATAACGGCAGTGCATTTGGAGGAATCCCAAAATCTTATAATTAGATATCAAATCGAATTTCTTGTATACACATATCTAGCAGTCGATTTTAGTAGCTTCTATTCATTAACTTTACATATTTAAGATGATTAACTTTCTTTATCTTACTGAAGTTGGCATAAAGCTATAACGACAGTGCATTAAGAAGAATTCCAAAATTTTATATTTAGATATAAAGTCGATTTTCTTGTATATTCACATTTAACAATCGATATTGAGATAATTCAAATCATTAGCTTCACATATTTAATTTAATTAACTTTCTTCATCTTACCGAAGTTGACATAAAGCTAAAACGGCAGTGCATTTGGAAGAATCCCAAAATCTTATAATTAGATATAAAATCGATTTTTTTGTATATACGCATTTAGCAGTCGATACTGAGTAGCTTCTTAACATCTAACTGAAGTTGACATAAAGCCATAACGGCAGTGCATTTGGAAGAATTCCATAACCTTATATTTAGATATAAATTCGATTTTCTTGTATACACACATCTAGCGATCGATATTGTGTATCTTCTAAACATTAACTTTACATATTTAAGATTATTAACATTCTTCATCTTACTGAAAGTGGCATAAAGCCATAACGGCAGTGCATTTGGAAGAATTCCATAACCTTATATTTAAATATAAATTCGATTTTCTTGTATACACACATCTAGCGATCGATATTGTGTATCTTCTGAACACTAACTTTACATATTTAAGATTATTAATATTCTTCATCTTACTGAAAGTGACATAAAGCCATAACGGCAGTGCATTTGGAAGAATTCCATAACCTTATATTTAGATATAAATTCGATTTTCTTGTATACACACATATAACGATCGATATTGTGTAGCTTCTGAACATTAACTTTACATGTTTAAGATTATTAACATTCTTCATCTTACTGAAAGTGGCATAAAGCCATAACGGCAGTGCATTTGGAAGAATTCCATAACCTTATATTTAGATATAAATTCGATTTTCTTGTATACACACATATAACGATCGATATTGTGTAGCTTCTGAACATTAACTTTACATATTTAAGATTATTAACATTCTTCATCTTACTGAAAGTGGCATAAAGCCATAACGGCAGTGCATTTGGAAGAATTCCATAACCTTATATTTAGACATAAATTCGATTTTCTTGTATACACACATCTAGCGATCGATATTGTGTATCTTCTGAACATTAACTTTACATATTTAAGATTATTAACATTCTTCATCTTACTGAAAGTGACATAAAGCCATAACGGCAGTGCATTTGGAAGAATTCCATAAACTTATATTTAGATATAAATTCGATTATCTTGTATACACACATCTAGCGATCGATATTGTGTAGCTTCTGAACATTAAATTTACATATTTAAGATTATTAACTTTCTTCATCTTACCCAAGTTGGCATAAAGCCATAACGACAGTGCATTAAGAAGAATTCCAAACTCTTATATTTAGATATAAAGTCGATTTTCTTGTATAATCACATTTAGCAATCGATATTGAGATGATTCAAATCATTAGCTTCACATATTTAATTTAATTAACTTTCTTCATCTTACCGAAGTTGACATAAAGCTATAACGGCAGTGCATTTGAAAGAACTCCATAACCTTATATTTAGATATAAATTCGATTTGCTTGTATATACCCATTTAGCAGTCGAAATTGAGTAGCTTCTGAACATAAACTTCACTTATTTAAGTTAATTAACTTTCTTCATCTTACTGAAGTTGACATAAAGCCATAACGGCGGTGCATTTGGAAGAATCCCAAAATCTTATAACTTGATATAAAGTAGATTTTCTTGTATATACACATCTAGCGATCGATATTGTGTAGCTTCTGAACATTAAATTTACATATTTAAGATGATTATCTTTCTTCATCTTACTGAAAGTGACATGAAGCCCTAACGGCAGTGCATTTGGAAGAATTCTAAAATCTTATATTTAGGTATAAAGTCGATTTTCTTGTATATACGCATTTAGCAATCGATATTGAGTTGTTTCAAATCATAAACTTTAAATATTTAAATTAACTAACTTTCTTCATCTTACTGAAAGTGACATAAAGCCATAACGGCATTGCATTTGGAAGAATTCCAAAATCTTATATTTAGGTATAAAGTCGATTTTCTTGTATACACATATCTAGCAGTCGATTTGAGTAGCTTCTATTCATTAAGTTTACATATTTAAAATGATTAACTTTCTTTATCTTACTGAAGTTGGCATAAAGCTATAACGACAGTGCATTAAGAAGAATTATAAAATCTTGTATTTAGATATAAAGTCGATTTTCTTGTATATTCACATTTAGCAATCGATATTGAGATGATTCAAATCATAAGCTTCACATATTTATTTTAATTAACTTTCTTCATCTTGCCGAAGTTGACATAATTTGGAAGAATCCCAAAATCTTATAATTAGATATAAATTCGATTTTCTTGTATATACGCATTTAGCAGTCGATACTGAGTAGCTTCTGAACATTAACTTTACATATTTTATATAATTAACATTCTTCATCTAACTGAAAGTGACATAAAGCTATAACGGCAGTGCATTTGTAAGAATTCCATAACCTTATATTTAGATATAAATTCGACCTTCTTGTACATACGCATTTAGTAGTCGATATTGAGTAGCTTCTGAACATAAGCTTTACATATTTAAGTTAATTAACTTTCTTCATCTTACTGAAGTTGACATAAAGCCATAACGGCATTTGGAAGATATCCAAATTCTTATATTTAGATACAAAGTCGATTTTCTTGTATATACGCATTTAGCAATCGATATTGAGTTGCTTCAACTCATTAACTTCAAATATTTAAATTAACTAACTTTCTACATCTTACTGAAGTTGACATAAAGCCATAACGGCAGTGCCTTTGGAAGAACTCCATAACCTTATATTTAGATATAAATTCGATTTTATTGTATACACACATTTAGCAATCGATATTGTGTAGCTTCTGAACAGTAACTTTACCTACTTAAAATTATTAACTTTCTTCAACTTACTGAAAGTGACATAAGGCCATAACGGCAGTGCATTTTGAAGAATTCCAAGATCATATATTTAGATATAAAATCGATTTTCTTATATATATGCATTTAGCAACCGATATTGAGATGATTCAAATAATTAGCTTCACATATTTAAGTGAATTAACTTTCTTCATCTCAATCTTCATAAAGCTATACGGCAGTGCTTTTGGAAGAATTCCAAAATCTTATATTTAGATATAAAGTCGAATTTCTTGTATATACGCATTTAGCAGTCGATACTGTGTAGCTTCTGCACACTAACTTTACATATTTAAGATTATTAACTTTCTTCATCTTACTGAAAGTGGCATAAAGCCATAACGGCAGTGCATTTGGAAGAATTCTAAAATCTTATATTTAGGCATAAAGTCGATTTTCTTGTATATACGCATTTAGCATATTTAGGCATAAAGTCGATTTTCTTGTATATACGCATTTAGCAATCGAAGTTGAATTGCTTCAAATCATTAAGTTCAAATATTTAAATAAACTAACTTTCTACATCTTACTGAAGTTGACATAAAGCCATATAAATTTGATTTTCTTGTATACACACATCTAGCGGTCGATATTGTGTAGCTTCTGAACATTAAATTTACATATTTAAGATGATTAGCTCTCTTCATCTTACTGAAAGTGACATAAAGCCATAACGACAGTGCATTTGGACGAATTCCAAAATCTTATATTTAGGTATAAAATCGATTTTCTTGTATACACATATCTAGCAATCGAAATTGAGTAGTTTCTATTCACTAACTTTACATATTTAAGATGATTAACTTTCTTCATCTTACTGAAGTTGGCATAAAGCCATAACGGCAGTGCATTGGCAAAAATTCCATAATATTTTATTTAGATATAAAGTCGATTTTCTTGTATACACACATCTAGCAATCGACATTGAGTAGCTCCTAATCATTAACTTTACATATTTAAGATGATTAACTTTCTTCTTTTTACCGAAGTTGGCATAAAGCCATAACGACAGTGCATTAAGAAGAATTCCAAAATCTTATATTTAAATATAAAGTCGATTTTCTTGTATAAACACATTTAGCAATTGATATTGAGATGATTCAAATCATTAGCTTCACATATTTAATTTAATTAACTTTCTTCATCTTACCGAAGTTGGCATAAAGTCATAACGGCAGTGCATTTGCAAAAATTCCATAATATTTTATTTAGATATGAATTCAATTTTCTTGTATACTCACATCTAGCAATCGATATTGTATAGCTTCTCAACATTAACTTTACACATTTAAGAGTATTAACTTTCTTCATCTTACTGAAGTTAGCATAAAGCCATAATGGCAGTGCATTTGCGAAAATTCGAAAATCTTATATTTAGATATAAAGTAGATTTCTTTGTATATTCACATTTAGCAATCGATATAGAGATGATTAAAATCATTAGCTTCACACATTTAAGTTAATTAACTTTCTTCATCTTACCGAAGTTGACATAAAGCTATAACGGCAGTGCATTTGGAAGAATCCCAAAATCTTATATTTAGAAATATAGTCGAGTTTTTTGTATATACGCATTTAGCAGTCGATATTTGGTAGCTTCTGAGCATTAAGTTTACATATTTAAGTTAATTAACTTTCTTTATCTTACTGAAGTTGACATAAAGCCATAACGGAAGTGCATTTGCAAAAATCTTATATTCAGATATAAAGTCGATTTTCTTGTATATACGCCTTTAGCAATCGATATTTAGTAGCTCCTAATCGTTAACTTTACATATTTAAGATGATTAACTTTCTTCATCTTACTGAAGTTGCCATAAAGCCATAACGACAGTGAAGTTAGAAGAATTCCAAAATCTTATATTTAGATATAAAGTCGATTTTCTTGTATACACACATCTAGCAATCGATATTGAGAGTTTCAAGTCATTAGCTTTAAATATTTAAATTAACTAACTTTCTACATCTTACTGAAGTTGACATAAAGCCATAACGGCAGTGCATTTGGAAGAATTCCATAACCTTATATTTAGTTATTAATTCGATTTTCTTGTATACGCACATCTAGCGATCGATATTGTGTAGCTTCTGAACATTAACTTTACATATTTAAGATTATTAACTTTCTTCATCTCACTGAAAGTGACATAAAGCCATAACGGCAGTGCATTTGGAAGAATTCCAAAACCTCATATTTAGGTATAAAGTCGATTTTCTTGTATACATACATCTAGCACTCGACATTGAGTAGCTCCTAATCATTAACTTTACATATTTAAGATGACTAACTTTCTTCATCTTACTGAAGTTGACATAAAGCCATAACGGCAGTGCATTTGGAAGAATTCCATAACCTTATATTTAGATATAAATTCGATTTTCTTGTATACACACATCTAGCGATCGATATTGTGTATCTTCTGAACATTAACTTTACATATTTAAGATTATTAACATTCTTCATCTTACTGAAAGTGACATAAAGCAATAACGGCAGTGCATTTGGAAGAATTCCATAACCTTATATTTAAATATAAATTCGATTTTCTTGTATACACACATCTAGCGATCGATATTGTGTAGCTTCTGAACATTAACTTTACATATTTTAGATAATTAACATTCTTCATCTTACTGAAGTTGACATAAAGCCATAACGACAGTGCATTTAGAAGAATTCCATAACCTTATATTTAGATATAAATTCGATTTTCTTGTACATACGCATTTAGTAGTCGATATTGAGTAGCTTCTGAACATAGGCTTTACATATTTGAATTAATTAACTTTCTTCATCTTACTGAAGTTGACATAAAGCCATAACGGCGGTGCATTTGGAAGAATCCCAAAATCTTATAACTTGATATAAAGTCGATTTTCGTGTATATACACATCTAGCGATCGATATTGTGTAGCTTCTGAACATTAAATTTACATATTTAAGATTATTAACTTTCTTCATCTTACCCAAGTTTGCATAAAGCCATAACGACAGTGCATTAAGAAGAATTCCAAAATCTTATATTTAGATATAAAGTCGATTTTCTTGTATAATCACATTTAGCAATCGATATTGAGATGATTCAAATCATTAGCTTCACATATTTAATTTAATTAACTTTCTTCATCTTACCGAAGTTTGCATAAAGCCATAACGGCAGTGCATTTGCAAAAATTCCATAATATTTTATTTAGATATAAATTCAATTTTCTTGTATACACACATCTAGCAATCGATATTGTATAGCTTCTGAACATTAACTTTACACATTTAAGAGTATTAACTTTCTTCATCTTACTGAAGTTAGCATAAAGCCATAATGGCAGTGCATTTGCGAAAATTCGAAAATCTTATATTTAGATATAAAATAGATTTCTTTGTATATTCACATTTAGCAATCGATATAGAGATGACTAAAATCATTAGCTTCACACATTTAAGTTAATTAACTTTCTTCATCTTACCGAAGTTGACATAAAGCTATAACGGCAGTGCATTTGGAAGAATCCCAAAATCTTATATTTAGAAATATAGTCGAGTTTTTTGTATATACGCATTTAGCAGTCGATATTGGGTAGCTTCTGAACATTAAGTTTACATATTTAAGTTAATCAACTTTCTTTATCTTACTGAAGTTGACATAAAGCCATAACGGAAGTGCATTTGCAAAAATCTTATATTCAGATATAAAGTCGATTTTCTTGTATATACGCCTTTAGCAATCGATATTTAGTAGCCCCTAATCGTTAACTTTACATATTTAAGATGATTAACTTTCTTCATCTTACTGAAGTTGGCATAAAGCCATAACGACAGTGCAGTAAGAAGAATTCCAAAATCTTATATTTATATATAAAGTCGATTTTCTTGTATACACACATCTAGCAATCGATATTGAGAGTTTCAAGTCATTAGCTTTAAATATTTAAATTAACTAACTTTCTACATCTTACTGAAGTTGACATAAAGCCATAACGGCAGTGCATTTGGAAGAATTCCATAACCTTATATTTAGATATAAATTCGATTTTCTTGTATACACACATCTAGCGATCGATATTGTGTAGCTTCTGAACATGAACTTTACATATTTAAGATTATTAACTTTCTTCATCTCACTGAAAGTGACATAAAGCCATAACGGCAGTGCATTTGGAAGAATTCCAAAACCTCATATTTAGGTATAAAGTCGATTTTCTTGTATACATACATCTAGCAATCGACATTGAGTAGCTTTAATCATTAACTTTACATATTTAAGATGATTAACTTTCTTCATCTTACTGAAGTTGGCATAAAGCCATAACGGAAGTGCATTTTCAAAAATCTTATATTTAGATATAAAGTCTATTTTCTTGTATATACGCCTTTAGCAATCGATATTGAGTAGCTCCTAATCTAACTTTACATATTTAAGATGATTAACTTTCTTCACCTTACTGAAGTTGGCATAAAGCCATAACGACAGTGCAGTTAGAAGAATTCCAAAATCTTATATTTAGATATAAAGTCGATTTTCTTGTATACACACATCTAGCAATCGATATTGACAGTTTCAAGTCATTAGCTTCAAATATTTAAATTAACTAACTTTCTACATCTTACTAAAGTTGACATAAAGCCATAACGGCAGTGCATTTGGAAGAATTCCATAACCTTATATTTAGATATAAATTCGATTTTCTTGTATACACACATCTAGCGATCGATATTGTGTAGCTTCTGAACATTAACTTTACATATTTAAGATAATTAACATTTTTCATCTTACTGAAAGTGACATAAAGCCATAACGGCAGTGCATTAAGAAGAATTCCAAAATCTTATATTTAGATATAAAGTCGATTTTCTTCTATATACGCATTTAGAAATCGATATTGAGTTGCTTCAAATCACTAACTTGAAATGATTAAATTAACTAACTTTCTACATCTTACTAAAGTTGACATAAAGCCATAACGGCAGTGCATTTGGAAGAATTCCATAACCTTATATTTAGATATAAATTCGAGTTTCTTGTAAACACGCATCTAGCGATCGATATTTAAGATTATCAACTTTCTTCGTGGTACTGAAGCCATAACGGCAGTGCATTTGGAAAAATTCCAAAATCTTATATTTAGGTATAAAGTCGATTTTCTAGTATACACATATCTAGCAATCGATAATGAGTAGCTTCTAATCATTAACTTTACATATTTAAGATGATTAACTTTCTTCATCTTACTGAATTTGGCAAAGACATAACGGCAGTGCATTTAGAAGAATTCCAAACCCTTATGTTTAGAAATAAAGTCGATTTTCTTGTATATACGCATTTAGCAGTCGATATTGAGTAGCTTCTGAACATTAAATTTACATATTTAAGGTAATTAACTTTCTTCATCTTACTGAAGTTGACATAAAGCCATAACGGCGGTGCACTTGGAAAAATTCCATAACCTTATATTTAGATATAAATTAAATTTTCTTGTATACACACATCTAGCAATCGATATTGTGAAGCTTCTGAACATTTGCATTTGCAAAAGATCCATAACCTTATATTTAGATATAAATTCGATAATCTTGTATACACACATCTAGCGATCGATATTGAGTAGCTCCTAATCATTAACTGTACATATTTAAGATGATTAACTTTCTTCATCTTACTGAAAGTGACATAAAGCCATAACGGCAGTGCATTTGGAAGAACTCTAAAATCTTATATTTAGGCATAAAGTCGATTTTCTTGTATATACGCATTTAGCATATTTAGGCATAAAGTCGATTTTCTTGTATATACGCATTTAGCAATCGAAGTTGAATTGCTTCAAATCATTAAGTTCAAATATTTAAATAAACTAACTTTCTACATCTTACTGAAGTTGACATAAAGCCATATAAATTTGATTTTCTTGTATACACATATCTAGCAATCGAAATTGAGTAGTTTCTATTCACTAACTTTACATATTTAAGATTATCAACTTTCTTCATCTTACTGAAGCCATAACTGCAGTGCATTTGGAAGAAATCCAAAATCTTATATTAAGGTATAAAGTCGATTTTCTTGTATACACATATCTACCAATCGATAGTGAGTAGCTTCTAATCATTAACTTTACATATTTAAGATGATTAACTTTCTTCATCTTACTGATGTTGGCATAAAGCCATAACGGCAGTGCATTGGCAAAAATTCCATAATATTTTATTTAGATATAAAGTCGATTTTCTTGTATACACACATCTAGCAATCGACATTGAGTAGCTCCTAATCATTAACTTTACATATTTAAGATGATTAACTTTCTTCATTTTACCGAAGTTGGCATAAAGCCATAACGACAGTGCATTAAGAAGAATTCCAAAATCTTATATTTAAATATAAAGTCGATTTTCTTGTATAATCACATTTAGCAATTGATATTGAGATGATTCAAATCATTAGCTTCACATATTTAATATAATTAACTTTCTTCATCTTACCGAAGTTGGCATAAAGTCATAACGGCAGTGCATTTGCAAAAATTCCATAATATTTTATTTAGATATGAATTCAATTTTCTTGTATACTCACATCTAGCAATCGATATTGTATAGCTTCTCAACATTAACTTTACACATTTAAGAGTATTAACTTTCTTCATCTTACTGAAGTTAGCATAAAGCCATAATGGCAGTGCATTTGCGAAAATTCGAAAATCTTATATTTAGATATAAAGTAGATTTCTTTGTATATTCACATTTAGCAATCGATATAGAGATGATTAAAATCATTAGCTTCACACATTTAAGTTAATTAACTTTCTTCATCTTACCGAAGTTGACATAAAGCTATAACGGCAGTGCATTTGGAAGAATCCCAAAATCTTATATTTAGAAATATAGTCGAGTTTTTTGTATATACGCATTTAGCAGTCGATATTGGGTAGCTTCTGAGCATTAATTTTACATATTTAAGTTAATTAACT
>NW_024393600.1:0-9108 GCF_016617805.1 Bactrocera tryoni
AAAAATCCATATTTTTACATTTAGGTATAAAACCGATTTTCTTGCATGTACGCATTTTGAAATCCATATCAAGTTGCTTAAAATCATTAGCTTCACATATTAAAATTAATAAACCTTCTTCATTTTACCGAAATTGGCATAAAGCCAAAACGGCAGTGCATTTGGAAAAAAATCCATAATTTTTGATTTAGGTATAAAACCAATTTTCTTGCATGTGCACATTTAGAAATCCATATCAAGTTGCTTCAATTCATTAGCTTCACATATTAAAGTTAATTAACCTTCTTCATCTTACCGATATTGGCATAAAGCCAAAACAGCAGTGCATTTGGAAAACTCAAGAATTTCACATTTAGGTATAAAACTGACTTTCTTGCATGTACACACTGAGAAATCCATATCGAGTTGACTCAAATCATTGGCTTCACATATTAAAGTTAATTAACCTTCTTCATCTTACCGAAATTGGCATAAAGCCAAAACAACAGTGCATTTGGGAAAATTCCACAATTTTACATTTAGGTATAAATCCGATTTTCTTGCATATGCACATTTGGCAATCCATATCGAGTGGATTCAAATCATTAGCTTCACATATTAAAGTTAACTAAGCTTCTTCATCTTACCGAAATTGCCATAAAATCAAAACGGCAGTGCCATTTGGAAAATTCCAAAATTTTACATTTACGTATAAAACTGACTTTCTTGCATGTACACACTCAGAAATCCATATCAAGTTGCTTCAAATTATTAAATTCCCATATTCAAGTTAATTAACTTTCTTCATTTTACCAAAATTGGCATAAAACCAAAACGTCCGTGCAGTTGGAAAATTCCAGAATTTCACATTTAGGTATAAAACTGACTTTCTTGCATGTACACATTTAGAAATCCATATCAGGTTGCTTCAAATTATTAAATTCCCATATTTAAGTTAATTAACTTTCTTCATTTTACCGAAATTGGCATAAAGCCAAAACGGCAGTGCATTTGGAAAATTCCAGAATTTCACATTTAGGTATAAAGCTGACTTTCTTGCATAACAACTTTTAGAAATACTTATAAAGTTGCTTCAAATCATTAACTTCATATATTAAAGTTAATTTACCTTCTTCATCTTACCAAAGTTGGCATAAAGCCCAAACTTCAGTGCATTTGGAAAACTCAAGAATTTTACATTTAGGTATAAAACCGATTTTCTTGCATATACACATTTGGCAATCCATATCGAGTGGACTCAAATCGTTAGCTTCACATATTAAAGTTAATTAACTTTCTTCATTTTACCGAAATTGGCATAAAACCAAAACGACAGTGCAGTTGGAAAATTCCAAAATTTTACATTTACGTATAAAACTGACTTTCTTGCATGAACACATTTAGAAATCCATATCAAGTTGCTTCAAATTAATAAATTCCCATATTCAAGTTAATTAACTTTCTTCATTTTACCAAAATTGGCATAAAACCAAAACGTCCGTGCAGTTGGAAAATTCCAGAATTTCACATTTAGGTATAAAACTGACTTTCTTGCATGTACACATCTAGAAAACCATATCAAGTTGCTTCAAATTAACAAAAACGGCAGTGCATTTTGAAAATTCCAGAATTTCACATTTCGGTATAAAACTGACTTTCTTGCATAAACACTTTTAGAAATACTTATAAAGTTGCTTCAAATAATTAACTTCATATATTAAAGTTAATTTACCTTCTTCATCTTACTGAAGTTGGCATAAAGCCGAAACGGCAGTGCTTTTGGAAAAATTGCAGAATTTTCCATTTAGGTATAAAACCGATTTTCTTGCATGTACACATTTAGAAATCCATATCAAGTTGCTTCAAATTATTAAATTCCCATATTCAAGTTAATTAACTTTCTTCATTTTACCGAAATTGGCATAAAGCCAAAACGGCAGTGCATTTGGAAAATTCCAGAATTTCACATTTAGATATAAAACTGACTTTCTTGCATAAAAACTTTTAGAAATACTTATAAAGTTGCTTCAAATCATTAACTTCATATATTAAAGTTAATTTACCTTCTTCATCTTACCAAAGTTGGCATAAAGCCCAAACTTCAGTGCATTTGGAAAACTCAAGAATTTTACATTTAGGTATAAAACCGATTTTCTTGCATATACACATTTGGCAATCCATATCGAGTGGACTCAAATCGTTAGCTTCACATATTAAAGTTAATTAACTTTCTTCATTTTACCGAAATTGGCATAAAACCAAAACGACAGTGCAGTTGGAAAATTCCAAAATTTTACATTTACGTATAAAACTGACTTTCTTGCATGAACACATTTAGAAATCCATATCAAGTTGCTTCAAATTAATAAATTCCCATATTCAAGTTAATTAACTTTCTTCATTTTACCAAAATTGGCATAAAACCAAAACGTCCGTGCAGTTGGAAAATTCCAGAATTTCACATTTAGGTATAAAACTGACTTTCTTGCATGTACACATCTAGAAAACCATATCAAGTTGCTTCAAATTAACAAAAACGGCAGTGCATTTTGAAAATTCCAGAATTTCACATTTCGGTATAAAACTGACTTTCTTGCATAAACACTTTTAGAAATACTTATAAAGTTGCTTCAAATAATTAACTTCATATATTAAAGTTAATTTACCTTCTTCATCTTACTGAAGTTGGCATAAAGCCGAAACGGCAGTGCTTTTGGAAAAATTGCAGAATTTTCCATTTAGGTATAAAACCGATTTTCTTGCATGTACACATTTAGAAATCCATATCAAGTTGCTGCAAATTATTAAATTCCCATATTCAAGTTAATTAACTTTCTTCATTTTACCGAAATTGGCATAAAGCCAAAACGGCAGTGCATTTGGAAAATTCCAGAATTTCACATTTAGGTATAAAGCTGACTTTCTTGCATAACAACTTTTAGAAATACTTATAAAGTTGCTTCAAATCATAACCTTCATATATTAAAGTTAATTTACCTTCTTCATCTTACCAAAGTTGGCATAAAGCCCAAACTTCAGTGCATTTGGAAAACTCAAGAATTTTACATTTAGGTATAAAACTGACTTTCTTGCATGTACACACTGAGAAATCCATATCGAGTTGACTCAAATCATTGGCTTCACATATTAAAGTTAATTAACCTTCTTCATCTTACCGAAATTGGCATAAAGCCAAAACAACAGTGCATTTGGGAAAATTCCACAATTTTACATTTAGGTATAAATCCGATTTTCTTGCATATGCACATTTGGCAATCCATATCGAGTGGATTCAAATCATTAGCTTCACATATTAAAGTTAACTAAGCTTCTTCATCTTACCGAAATTGCCATAAAATCAAAACGGCAGTGCCATTTGGAAAATTCCAAAATTTTACATTTACGTATAAAACTGACTTTCTTGCATGTACACACTTAGAAATCCATATCAAGTTGCTTCAAATTAATTAACTTTCTTCATTTTACCAAAATTGGCATAAAACCAAAACGTCCGTGCAGTTGGAAAATTCCAGAATTTCACATTTAGGTATAAAACTGACTTTCTTGCATGTACACATCTAGAAAACCATATCAAGTTGCTTCAAATTAACAAAAACGGCAGTGCATTTTGAAAATTCCAGAATTTCACATTTCGGTATAAAACTGACTTTCTTGCATAAACACTTTTAGAAATACTTATAAAGTTGCTTCAAATAATTAACTTCATATATTAAAGTTAATTTACCTTCTTCATCTTACTGAAGTTGGCATAAAGCCAAAACGGCAGTGCTTTTGGAAAAATTGCAGAATTTTCCATTTAGGTATAAAACCGATTTTCTTGCATGTACACATTTAGAAATCCATATCAAGTTGCTTCAAATTATTAAATTCCCATATTCAAGTTAATTAACTTTCTTCATTTTACCGAAATTGGCATAAAGCCACAACAGCAGTGCATTTGGAAAATTCCAGAATTTCACATTTAGGTATAAAGCTGACTTTCTTGCATAACAACTTTTAGAAATACTTATAAAGTTGCTTCAAATCATTAACTTCATATATTAAAGTTAATTTACCTTCTTCATCTTACCAAAGTTGGCATAAAGCTCAAACTTCAGTGCATTTGGAAAACTCAAGAATTTTACATTTAGGTATAAAACCGATTTTCTTGCATATACACATTTGGCAATCCATATCGAGTGGACTCAAATCATTAGCTTCACATATTAAAGTTAATTAACTTTCTTCATTTTACCGAAATTGGCATAAAACCAAAACGACAGTGCAGTTGGAAAAGTCCAAAATTTTACATTTACGTATAAAACTGACTTTCTTGCATGAACACATTTAGAAATCCATATCAAGTTGCTTCAAATTAATAAATTCCCATATTCAAGTTAATTAACTTTCTTCATTTTACCAAAATTGGCATAAAACCAAAACGTCCGTGCAGTTGGAAAATTCCAGAATTTCATATTTAGGTATAAAACTGACTTTCTTGCATGTACACATCTAGAAAACCATATCAAGTTGCTTCAAATTAACAAAAACGGCAGTGCATTTGGAAAATTCCAGAATTTCACATTTCGGTATAAAACTGACTTTCTTGCATAAACACTTTCAGAAATACTTATAAAGTTGCTTCAAATAAATAACTTCATATATTAAAGTTAATTTACCTTCTTCATCTTACTGAAGTTGGCATAAAGCCAAAACGGCAGTGCTTTTGGAAAAATTGCAGAATTTTCCATTTAGGTATAAAACCGATTTTCTTGCATGTACACATTTAGAAATCCATATCAAGTTGCTTCAAATTATTAAATTCCCATATTCAAGTTAATTAACTTTCTTCATTTTACCGAAATTGGCATAAAGCCAAAACGGCAGTGCATTTGGAAAATTCCAGAATTTCACATTTAGGTATAAAGCTGACTTTCTTGCATAACAACTTTTAGAAATACTTATAAAGTTGCTTCAAATCATTAACTTCATATATTAAAGTTAATTTACCTTCTTCATCTTACCAAAGTTGGCATAAAGCCCAAACTTCAGTGCATTTGGAAAGTTCAAGAATTTTACATTTAGGTATAAAACCGATTTTCTTGCATATACACATTTGGCAATCCATATCGAGTGGACTCAAATCATTAGCTTCACATATTAAAGTTAATTAACTTTCTTCATTTTACCGAAATTGGCATAAAACCAAAACGACAGTGCAGTTGGAAAATTCCAAAATTTTACATTTACGTATAAAACTGACTTTCTTGCATGAACACATTTAGAAATCCATATCAAGTTGCTTCAAATTAATAAATTCCTATATTCAAGTTATTTAACTTTCTTCATTTTACCGAAATTGGCATAAAGCCAAAACAACAGTGCAGTTGGAAAATTCCAGAATTTCACATATAGGTATAAAACTGACTTTCTTGCATGTACCCATTTAGAAATCCATATCGAGTTGACTCAAATCATTGACTTCACATATTTAAGTTAATTAACCTTCTTCATCTTACCGAAATTGGCATAAAGCCTAAACGGGAGTGCATTTGGAAAATTCCAGAATTTCACATTTAGGTATAAAACTAACTTTCTTGCATGTACACATTAAGAATTCCGTATCAAGTTGCTTCAAATTATTAAATTTCCATATTCAAGTTAATTAACTTTCTTCATTTTACCCAAACGTCAGCGCATTTGGAAAATTCCAGAATTTCACATTTAGGTATAAAACTGACTTTCTTGCATAAAAACTTTTAGGAATACTTATAAAGTTGCTTCAAATCACTAACTTCATATATTAAAGGTTATTTACCTTCTTCATCTTAACAAAGTTGACATTAAGCCATAACGACAATGCATTCGGAAAAATTCCAGAATTTTACATTTAGGTATAAAACCGATTTTCTTGCATGTATACATTGGCAATCTATGTCGAATGACTTCAAACCATTAGCTTCACATATTAAAGTTAATTAACCTTCTTCATCTTACAGAAGTTGGCATTAACCAAAACGGCAGTGCATTTGGAAAATTCCAGACATTTACATTTAAGTATAAAACCGATTTTCTTGCATGCACACATTTAGAAATCCATATCAAGTTGCCTCAAATCATTAGCTTCACATATTAAAGTTAATTAACCTTCTTCATCTTACCGAAATTGGCATAAATCCAAAACGGCAGTGCATTTGGAAAAAAATCCACAATTTAAATTTAGGTATAAAACTGACTTTCTTGCATGAACACATTTAGAAATCCATATCAAGTTGCTTCAAATTAATAAATTCCCATATTCAAGTTAATTAACTTTCTTCATTTTACCAAAATTGGCATAAAACCAAAACGTCCGTGCAGTTGGAAAATTCCAGAATTTCATATTTAGGTATAAAACTGACTTTCTTGCATGTACACATCTAGAAAACCATATCAAGTTGCTTCAAATTAACAAAAACGGCAGTGCATTTGGAAAATTCCAGAATTTCACATTTCGGTATAAAACTGACTTTCTTGCATAAACACTTTCAGAAATACTTATAAAGTTGCTTCAAATAATTAACTTCATATATCAAAGTTAATTTACCTTCTTCATCTTACTGAAGTTGGCATAAAGCCAAAACGGCAGTGCTTTTGGAAAAATTGCAGAATTTTCCATTTAGGTATAAAACCGATTTTCTTGCATGTACACATTTAGAAATCCATATCAAGTTGCTTCAAATTATTAAATTCCCATATTCAAGTTAATTAACTTTCTTCATTTTACCGAAATTGGCATAAAGCCACAACGGCAGTGCATTTGGAAAATTCCAGAATTTCACATTTAGGTATAAAGCTGACTTTCTTGCATAACAACTTTTAGAAATACTTATAAAGTTGCTTCAAATCATTAACTTCATATATTAAAGTTAATTTACCTTCTTCATCTTACCAAAGTTGGCATAAAGCCCAAACTTCAGTGCATTTGGAAAACTCAAGAATTTTACATTTAGGTATAAAACCGATTTTCTTGCATATACACATTTGGCAATCCATATCGAGTGGACTCAAATCGTTAGCTTCACATATTAAAGTTAATTAACTTTCTTCATTTTACCGAAATTGGCATAAAACCAAAACGACAGTGCAGTTGGAAAATTCCAAAATTTTACATTTACGTATAAAACTGACTTTCTTGCATGAACACATTTAGAAATCCATATCAAGTTGCTTCAAATTAATAAATTCCCATATTCAAGTTAATTAACTTTCTTCATTTTACCAAAATTGGCATAAAACCAAAACGTCCGTGCAGTTGGAAAATTCCAGAATTTCACATTTAGGTATAAAACTGACTTTCTTGCATGTACACATCTAGAAAACCATTTTAAGTTGCTTTAAATTAACAAAAACGGCAGTGCATTTTGAAAATTCCAGAATTTCACATTTCGGTATAAAACTGACTTTCTTGCATAAACACTTTTAGAAATACTTATAAAGTTGCTTCAAATAATTAACTTCATATATTAAAGTTAATTTACCTTCTTCATCTTACTGAAGTTGGCATAAAGCCGAAACGGCAGTGCTTTTGGAAAAATTGCAGAATTTTCCATTTAGGTATAAAACCGATTTTCTTGCATGAACACATTTAGAAATCCATATCGAGTTGACTCAAATCATTGGCTTCACATATTTAAGTTTTTTATCCTTCTTCATCTTACCGAAATTGGCATAAATCCAAAACGGCAGTGCATTTGGAAAAAAATCCATAATTTTACATTTAGGTATAAAACCGATTTTCTTGCACGTACACATTGAGAAATCCATATCAAAATGCTTCAATTCATTAGCTTCACATATTAAAGTTAAATAACCATTTCATCTTACAGAAATTGGCATAAAGCCAAAACGGAAGTGCATTTAGAAAAAATCCGTAATTTTAGATTTAGGTGGAAAACCGATTTTCTTGCATGAACACATTTAGAAATCCATATCAAGTTGCTTAAAATCATTAGCTTCACATATTAAAATTAATAAACCTTCTTCATTTTACCGAAATTGGCATAAAGCCAAAACGGCAGTGCATTTGGAAAAAAATCCATAATTTTTGATTTAGGTATAAAACCAATTTTCTTGCATGTGCACATTTAGAAATCCATATCAAGTTGCTTCAATTCATTAGCTTCACATATTAAAGTTAATTAACCTTCTTCATCTTACCGATATTGGCATAAAGCCAAAACAGCAGTGCATTTGGAAAACTCAAGAATTTCACATTTAGGTATAAAACTGACTTTCTTGCATGTACACACTGAGAAATCCATATCGAGTTGACTCAAATCATTGGCTTCACATATTAAAGTTAATTAACCTTCTTCATCTTACCGAAATTGGCATAAAGCCAAAACAACAGTGCATTTGGGAAAATTCCACAATTTTACATTTAGGTATAAATCCGATTTTCTTGCATATACACATTTGGCAATCCATATCGAGTGGATTCAAATCATTAGCTTCACATATTAAAGTTAACTAAGCTTCTTCGTCTTACCGAAATTGCCATAAAACCAAAACGGCAGTGCCATTTGGAAAATTCCAAAATTTTACATTTACGTATAAAACTGACTTTCTTGCATGTACACACTTAGAAATCCATATCAAGTTGCTTCAAATTATTAAATTCCCATATTCAAGTTAATTAACTTTCTTCATTTTACCAAAATTGGCATAAAACCAAAACGTCCGTGCAGTTGGAAAATTCCAGAATTTCACATTTAGGTATAAAACCGATTTTCTTGCATGTACACATTTAGAAATCCATATCAAGTTGCTTCAAATTATTAAATTCCCATATTCAAGTTAATTAACTTTCTTCATTTTACCGAAATTGGCATAAAGCCACAACGGCAGTGCATTTGGAAAATTCCAGAATTTCACATTTAGGTAAAAAGCTGACTTTCTTGCATAACAACTTTTAGAAATACTTATAAAGTTGCTTCAAATCATTAACTTTATATATTAAAGTTAATTAATCTTCTTCATCTTACCGAAATTGGCATAAAGCCAAAACGGCAGTGCATTTGGAAAACTCAAGAATTTTACATTTAGGTATAAAACCGATTTTCTTGCATATACACATTTGGCAATCCA
>NW_024393601.1:0-10975 GCF_016617805.1 Bactrocera tryoni
ACATATTCAAGTTAATTTACCTTCGTCATATTACACAAGTTGGCATAAAGCCAAAACAACAGTGCATTTGGAAAAATTCCACAATTTTTCATTTAGTATAAAACCGATTTTCTGGCATGTACACATTTAGAAATCTATATCAATTTGCTTCAAATCATTAGCTTAACATATTAGAGTTAATTAACCTTCGTCATCTTACAGAAGTTCGCATAAAGCAAAAACGGCAGTGCATTTAGAAAAATTCCATAATTTTACATTTAGTTATCAACCCGATTTTCCTGCATGTATACATTTAGAAATCCATATCAAGTTGCTTCAAATTAATAAATTCACATATTAAAGTTAATTAACTTTCTTCATATTACACAAGTTGGCATAAAGCCAAACGGCATTGCATTTGGAAAAATTCCACACTTTTACATTTAATATAAAACCGATTTTCTGGCATGTACACATTTAGAAATCCATATCAAGTTGCTTCAAATCATTAGCTTCACATATCAACGTTAATTAACTTTCTTCATCTTACTAAAGTTGGCATAAAGCCAAAGGGCAGTGCATTTGGAAAAATTCTGAAATTTTTCATTTAGTTATAAAACCGATTTTCCTGCATTTAAACATTTAGAAATCCATATCAATTTTCTTAAAAACATTAGCTTCACATATTAAAACTAATTAACCATCGTCATCTTACAGAAGTTCGCATAAAGCAAAAACAGCAGTGCATTTGGAAAAATTCCTCAATTTACATTTAGGTATAAAATTGATTTTCTTGCATGTAAACATTTGAAAATCCATATTAAGTTGCCTCAAATCATTAACTTAACATATTAAAGTTAATGAACCCTCTCCATCTTACAGAAGTTGGCATAAAGCCAAAAACACCCTGCATTTGGAAAAATTCCACACTTTTACATTTTGTATAAAACCGATTTTCTGGCATGTACACATTTAGAAATCCATATCAATTTGCTTCAAATCATTATCTTCAAATATTGAAGTTAATTGTATTTCTTCATCCCACTAAAGTTGGCATAGAGCCATAACGGCAGAGCATTTGGAAAAATTCCGAAATTTTACATTTAGGTATAAAACCGATTTTCCTGCAAGTATACATTTAGAAATCCATATCAAGTTGCTTCAAATTAATAAATTCTCATATTAAAGTTAATTTACTTCCTTCATATTACACAAGTTGGCATAAAGCCAAACGGCATTGCATTTGGAAAAATTCCACACTTTTACATTTAATATAAAACCGATTTTCTGGCATGTACACATTTAGAAATCCATATCAAGTTGCTTCAAATCATTAGCTTCACATATTAAAACTAATTAACCATCGTCATCTTACAGAAGTTCGCATAAAGCAAAAACAGCTGTGCATTTGGAAAAATTCCACAATTTTACATTTAGTATAAAATCGATTTTCTTGCACGTAAACATTTGGAAATCCATAATAAGTTGCCTCAAATTATTAACTTAACATATTAAAGTTAATGAACCCTCTCCATCTTACAGAAGTTGGCATAAGGCCAAAACGGCAGTGCATTTGGAAAAATTCCACAATTTTACATTTAGGTATAATACCGATTTTCCTCCATTTAAACATTTAGAAATCCATATCAAGTAGCTTAAAATCATTAGCTTAACATATTAAAGTTATTTAACTTTCTTCATCTTACTAAAGTGTGCATTTGGAAAAATTCTGAAATTTTACATTTAGTTATAAAACCGATTTTCCTGCATTTAAACATTTAGAAATCCATATCAAGTAGCTTCAAATCATTAGCTTCACATATTAAAACTAATTAACCATCGTCATCTTACAGAAGTTCGCATAAAGCAAAAACAGCAGTGCATTTGGAAAAATTCCACAATTTTACATTTAGGTATAAAATTGATTTTCTTGCATGTAATCATTTGGAAATCCATATCAATTTGCCTCAAATCATTAACTTATCATATTAAAGTTAATGAACCCTCACCATCTTACAGAAGTTTTCATAAAGCCAAAACGGCAGTATATTTGGAAAAAAATCCACAATTTTGCATTTAGGTATAAAACCGAGTTTCGTGCATGTACATATTCAGAAATCCATATCAGGTTGTCTCAAATTATTAAATTCACATTTTGAAGTTAATTAACTTTCTTAATCTTACTAAAGTTGGCATAAAGCCATAACGGCAGAGCATTTGGAAAAATTCCACAATTTTACATTTAGTATAAAACCGATTTTCCTGCATGTATACATTTAGAAATAGATATCAAGTTGCTTCAAATTAATAAATTCACATATTAAAGTTAATTAACTGTCTTCATCTTACTAAAGTTGGCATTATGCCATAGCGGCAGTGCGTTTGGAAAAATTCTACAATTTTACATTTAGGTATAAAACCGATTTTCCTGCATTTAAACATTTAGCAATCAATATCGAGTTGATTCAAACCATTAACGTTACATATTCAAGTTAATTTACCTTCATCATATTACACAAGTTGGCATAAAGCCAAAACAACAGTGCATTTGGAAAAATTCCACAATTTTACATTTAGTATAAAACCGATTTTCTGGCATGTACACATTTAGAAATCCATATCAATTTGCTTCAAATCATTATCTTCAAATATTGAAGTTAATTGTATTTCTTCATCTTACTAAAGTTGGCATAGAGCCATAACGGCAGAGCATTTGGAAAAATTCCGAAATTTTACATTTAGGTATAAAACCGATTTTCCTGCATGTATACATTTAGAAATCCATATAAAGTTGCTTCAAATTAATAAATTCACATATTAAATTTAATTAACTTTCTTCATCTTACTAAAGTTGGCATAGAGCCATAACGGCAGAGCATTTGGAAAACTTCCGAAATTTTACATTTAGGTATAAAACCGATTTTCCTGCATGTATACATTAAGCAATCCATATCGAGTTGATTCAAATCATTAAAGTCACATATTCAAGTTAATTTACCTTCGTCATATTACACAAGTTGGCATAAAGCCAAAACAACAGTGCATTTGGAAAAATTCCACAATTTTTCATTTAGTATAAAACCGATTTTCTGGCATGTACACATTTAGAAATCTATATCAATTTGCTTCAAATCATTATCTTCAAATATTGAAGTTAATTGTATTTCTTCATCTTACTTAAGTTGGCATAGAGCCATAACGGCAGAGCATTTGGAAAAATTCCGAAATTTTACATTTAGGTACAAAACCGATTTTCCTGCATGTATACATTTAGAAATCCATATTAATTTGCTTCAAATTAATAAATTCACATATTAAAGTTAATTAACTTTCTTCATCTTACTAAAGTTGGCATTATCCCATAGCGGCAGTGCATTTGGAAAAATTCTACAATTTTACATTTAGGTATAAAACCGATTTGCCTCCATTTAAACATTTAGCAATCCATATCGAGTTGATTCAAATCATTAACATCATATATTCAAGTTAATTTACCTTCGTTATCATACAGAAGTTGGCATAAAGCCAAAACAACATTTGGAAAAATTTCACAATTTTACATTTAGTATAAAACCGATTTCCTGGCATGTACACATTTAGAAATCCATATCAGGTTGCTTAAAATCATTATCTTCAAATATTAAAGTTAATTAAATTTCTTCATCTTACTAAAGTTGGCAAAGAGCTATAACGGCAGAGCATTTGGAAAAATTCCACAATTTTACATTTAGGTATAAAATCGATTTTCCTCCATTTAAACATTTGGAAATCCATATAAAGTTGCTTCAAATTAATAAATTCACATATTAAATTTAATTAACTTTCTTCATCTTACTAAAGTTGGCATAGAGCCATAACGGCAGAGCATTTGGAAAACTTCCGAAATTTTACATTTAGGTATAAAACCGATTTTCCTGCATGTATACATTAAGCAATCCATATCGAGTTGATTCAAATCATTAAAGTCACATATTCAAGTTAATTTACCTTCGTCATATTACACAAGTTGGCATAAAGCCAAAACAACAGTGCATTTGGAAAAATTCCACAATTTTTCATTTAGTATAAAACCGATTTTCTGGCATGTACACATTTAGAAATCCATATCAGGTTGCTTAAAATCATTATCTTCAAATATTAAAGTTAATTAAATTTCTTCATCTTACTAAAGTTGGCATAGAGCCATAACGGCAGAGCATTTGGAAAAATTCCGAAATTTTACATTTAGGTATAAAACCGATTTGCCTCCATTTAAACGTTTAGCAATCCATATCGAGTTGATTCAAATAATTAACATCATATATTCAAGTTAATTTACCTTCGTTATCTTACAGAAGTTGGCATAAAGCCAAAACAACATTTGGAAAAATTTCACAATTTTACATTTAGTATAAAACCGATTTCCTGGCATGTACACATTTAGAAATCCATATCAGGTTGCTTAAAATCATTATCTTCAAATATTAAAGTTAATTAAATTTCTTCATCTTACTAAAGTTGGCAAAAAGCCAAAACGGCAGTGCATTTGGAAAAAATTCCATCATTTTACATTTAATTATAAAACCGATTTTCCTGCATGTATACATTTAGAAATCCATACTCTAAGTTGCTTCAAATTAATAAATTCACATATTAAATTTAATTAACTTTCTTCATCTTACTAAAGTTGGCATAGAGCCATAACGGCAGAGCATTTGGAAAACTTCCGAAATTTTTCATTTAGTATAAAACCGATTTTCTGGCATGTACACATTTAGAAATCTATATCAATTTGCTTCAAATCATTATCTTCAAATATTGAAGTTAATTGTATTTCTTCATCTTACTTAAGTTGGCATAGAGCCATAACGGCAGAGCATTTGGAAAAATTCCGAAATTTTACATTTAGGTACAAAACCGATTTTCCTGCATGTATACATTTAGAAATCCATATTAATTTGCTTCAAATTAATAAATTCACATATTAAAGTTAATTAACTTTCTTCATCTTACTAAAGTTGGCATTATCCCATAGCGGCAGTGCATTTGGAAAAATTCTACAATTTTACATTTAGGTATAAAACCGATTTGCCTCCATTTAAACATTTAGCAATCCATATCGAGTTGATTCAAATCATTAACATCATATATTCAAGTTAATTTACCTTCGTTATCTTACAGAAGTTGGCATAAAGCCAAAACAACATTTGGAAAAATTTCACAATTTTACATTTAGTATAAAACCGATTTCCTGGCATGTACACATTTAGAAATCCATATCAGGTTGCTTAAAATCATTATCTTCAAATATTAAAGTTAATTAAATTTCTTCATCTTACTAAAGTTGGCAAAAAGCCAAAACGGCAGTGCATTTGGAAAAAATTCCATCATTTTACATTAAGGTAGAAAACCGGTTTTCTTCCATGTACACATTTATAAATCCATGTCAAGTTGTTTAAAATTATTAAATTCACTTATTAAAGTAAATTAACTTTCTTCATCTTACTAAAGTTGGCATAAAGCCATAACGGCAGAGCATTTGGAAAAATTCCACAATTTTACATTTAGTATAAAACCGAGTTTCCTCCATTTAGACATTAAGCAATCCATATCAAGTTGATTCAAATCATTAACGTGACATATTCAAGTCAATTTACCTTCGTCATCTTACAGAAGTTGGCATAAAGCCAAAAACACCCTGCATTTCGAAAAAATTCCACAATTTTGCATTTAGGTATAAAACCGACTTTCTTGTATGTACACATTTAGAAATCCATATCAAGTTGTTTCAAATTATTAAATTCACATATTAAAGTTAATTAACTTTCTTCATCTTTCTAAAGTTGGCATAAAGCCAAAACGGCAGTGCATTTGGAAAAATTTCACAATTTTACATTTAGGTTTAAAACCGATTTTCCTGCATTTAAACATTTAGAAATCCATATCAAGTTACTTCAAATTATTAAATTCACATATTGAAGTTAATTAACTTTCTTCATCTTACTAAAGTTGGCATAAAGCCATAACGGCAGTGAATTTGGAAAAATTCCATAATTTTACATTTAGGTATAAAACCGACTTTTTTGCATGTATACATTTAGAAATCTGTATCAAGTTACTTCAAATTATTAAATTCACATATTAAAGTTAATTAACTTTCTTCACTTTACAGAAGTTGGCATAAAGCCAAAACGGCAGTGCATTTGGAAAAATTCCATAGTTTTACATTTAGGTATAAAACCGAATTTCTTGCATGTACTCATTTAGAAATCCATTTCAAGATGCTCCAAATCATTAGCTTAACATATTAAAGTTAATTAACCTTCGTCATTTTACTTAAGTTGGCATAAAGCAAAAACGGCAGTGCATTTGGAAAAATTCCACAATTTTACATTTAGGTATAAAGCCGACTTTCTTGCATGTACACATTTAGAAATCCATATCAAGTTGACTTAAATCATTTACTTAACATATTAAAGTTAATTAACCCTCACCATCTTACTCAAGTTGGCATAAAGCCAAAACGGCAGTGCATTTGGAAAAAATTCTATAATTTTACATTTAGGTATAAAACCGTTCTTGCATGTACATATTTATAAATCCATGTCAAGTTGTTTCAAATTTTTAAATTCACTTATTAAAGTAAATTAACTTTCTTCATCTTACTAAAGTTGGCATAAAGCCATAACGGCAGAGCATTTGGAAAAATCGCACAATTTTGCATTTAGGTATTAAACCGATTTTCCTGCATTTAAACATTTAGCAATCCATATTGAGTTCTATATTAACTTAATTATATTTCTTCATCTTACTAAAGTTGGCATAGAGCCATAACGGCAGAGCATTTGGAAATATTCTACAATTTTACACTTAGGTATATAACCGATTTTCCTGCATTTGAATATTTAGCAATCCATATCGAGTTGATTCAAATCATTAACGTCACATATTCAAGTTAATTTACCTTCGTTATCTTACTGAAGTTGGCATAA
The DNA here is from genome assembly GCF_016617805.1 of Bactrocera tryoni. Lineage (NCBI taxonomy): Eukaryota > Metazoa > Arthropoda > Insecta > Diptera > Tephritidae > Bactrocera > Bactrocera tryoni. The sequence goes on from NW_024393601.1 coordinate 6,951, forward strand.
AGCCAAAACAACAGTGCATTTGGAAAAATTCCACAATTTTACATTTAGTATAAAACCGATTTTCTTGCATGTACACATTTAGAAATCCATATCAAGTTGCTTAAAATCATTATCTTCAAATATTAAAGTTAATTATATTTCTTCATCTTACTAAAGTTGGCATAAAGCCATAACGGCAGAGCATTTGGAAAAACTCCACAATTTTACATTTAGGTATATAACCGATTTTCCTGCATTTAAACATTTAGCAATCCATATCGAGTTGATTCAAATCATTAATGTCACATTTTCAAGTTAAATTATCTTCATCATCTTACAGAAGTTGGCATAAAGCCAAAACGGCAGTGCATTTGGAAAAATTCCACAATTTTACATTTAGTATAAAACCGATTTTCTGGCATGTACACATTTAGAAATCCATATCAAGTTGCTTCAAATCATTAGCTTCACATATTAAAGTTAATTAACTTTTTTCATCTTACTAAAGTTGGCATAGAGCCATAACGGCAGAGCATTTATAAAAATTCCACAATTTTACAGTTAGGTATAAAACCGATTTTCCTCCATTTAAACATTTAACAATCCATATCGAGTTGATTCAAATCATTTATGTCATATATTCAAGTTAATTTACCTTCGTCATCTTACAGAAGTTGGCATAAAGCCAAAACAACAGTGCATTTGGAAAAATTTCACAATTTTACATTTAGTATAAAACCGATTTTCTGGCATGTACACATTTAGAAATCCATATCAATTTGCTTCAAATCATTATCTTCAAATATTAAAGTTAACTATATTTCTTCATCTTACTAAAGTTGGCATAGAGCCATAACGGCAGAGCATTTGGAAAAATTCCACAATTTTACATTTAGGTATAAAACCGATTTTCCTCCATTTAAACAATTAGCAACCCATATCGAGTTGATTCAAATCATTAACGTCTCATATTCAAGTTAATTTACCTTCGTCATCTTACAGAAGTTGGCATAAAGCCAAAACGGCAGTGCGATTGGAAAAATTCCACAGTTTTACATTTAGTATAAAACCGATTTTCCTGCATTTAAACATTTAGCAATCCATATCGAGTTGATTCAAATCATGCACGTCCCATATTCAAGTTAAATTACCTTCGTCATCTTACAGAAGTTGGCATAAAGCCAAAACGGCAGTGCGATTGGAAAAATTCCACAGTTTTACATTTAGTATAAAACCGATTTTCTAGCATGTACACATTTAGAAATCCACAACAAGTTGCTTAAAACCATTAGCTTCACATATTAAAGTTAATTAACTTTCTTCATCTTACTCAAGTTGGCATAAAGCCAAAGCGGCAGTGCATTTGGAAAAATTCCGAAATTTTACTCTTAGTTATAAAACCGATTTTCAGGCATGTACATATTTAGAAATCCATATCAAGTTGCTTCAAATCATTATCTTCAAATATTAAGTTAATTAACTTTCTTCATCTTACTAAAGGTGGCATAAAGCCAAAACAACAGTGCATTTGGAAAAATTCCACAATTTTACATCTACGTATAAAACCGATTTTCCTGCACGTATACATTCAGAAATCCATATCAAGTTGCTTAAAATCATTATCTTCAAATATTAAAGTTAATTATATTTCTTCATCTTACTAAAGTTGGCATAAAGCCATAACGGCAGTTCATTTGGAAAAATTCAGCAATTTTACATTTAGGTATATAACCGATTTTCCTGCATTTAAACATTTAGCAATCCATATCGAGTTGATTCAAATCATTAACGTCATATATTCAAGTTAATTTACCTTCGTCATCTTACAGAAGTTGGCATAAAGCCAAAACAACAGTGCATTTGGAAAAATTTCACAATTTTGCATTTAGTATAAAACCGATTTTCTGGCATGTACACATTTAGAAATCCATATCAATTTGCTTCAAATCATTATCTTCAAATATTAAAGTTAACTATATTTCTTCATCTTACTAAAGTTGGTATAGAGCCATAACGGCAGAGCATTTGGAAAAATTCCACAATTTTACATTTAGGTATAAAACCGATTTTCCTCCATTTAAACATTTACCAATCCATATCGAGTTGATTCAAATCATTTATGTCATATATTCAAGTTAATTTACCTTCGTCATCTTACAGAAGTTGGCATAAAGCCAAAACAACAGTGCATTTGGAAAAATTTCACAATTTTACATTTAGTATAAAACCGATTTTCTGGCATGTACACATTTAGAAATCCATATCAATTTGCTTCAAATCATTATCTTCAAATATTAAAGTTAACTATATTTCTTCATCTTACTAAAGTTGGCATAGAGCCATAACGGCAGAGCATTTGGAAAAATTCCACAATTTTACATTTAGGTATAAAACCGATTTTCCTCCATTTAAACAATTACCAATCCATATCGAGTTGATTCAAATCATTAACGTCTCATATTCAAGTTAATTTACCTTCGTCATCTTACACAAGCCAAACGGCAGTGCATTTGGAAAAATTCCACAATTTTACATTTAGTATAAAACCGATTTTCTGGGATGTACACATTTAGAAATTCATATCAAGTTGCTTCAAATCATTAGTTTCACATATTAAAGTTAAATAACTTTCTTCATCTTACTAAAGTTGCATAAAGCCAAAAGGGCAGTGCATTTGGAAAAATTCTGAAATTTTACATTTAGTTATAAAACCGATTTTCCTGCATTTAAACATTTAGAAATCCATATCGAGTTGATTCAAATCATTAACGTCATATATTCAAGTTAGTTTACCTTCGTCATCTTACAGAAGTTGGCCAAAACGGCAGTGCATTTGGAAAATTCCAGAATTTTACATTTAGGTATAAAACCGATTTTCTTGCATGTACACATTTAGAAATCCATATCAAGTTGCATTAAATCATTAGTTTCACATATTAAAGTTAATTAACCTTCTTCATCTTACTAAAGTTAGCATAGAGCCATAAGGGCAGAGCATTTGGAAAAATTCCACAATTTTACATTTAGGTATAAAACCGACTTTCTTGCATGTACATATTTATAAATTAATGTCAAGTTGTTTCAAATTTTTAAATTCACTTATTAAAGTAAATTAACTTTCTTCATCTTACTAAAGTTGGCATAAAGCCATAACGGCAGAGCATTTGGAAAAATCGCACAATTTTGCATTTAGGTATTAAACCGATTTTCCTGCATTTAAACATTTAGCAATCCATATTGAGTTGATTCAAATCATTACCTTCACATATTAAAGTTGATTAATTACCCTTCACCATCTTACCCAAGTTGACATAAGACCATAACGGCAGTGCATTTGGAAAAAATTCCATAATTTTACATTTAGGTATAAAACCGACTTTCTTGCATGCACACATTTAGAAATCCATATCACGTTGCTTCAAATTATTAAATTCACATATTCAAGTTAATTAACTTTCTTCATCTTACTAAAGTTGTCATAAAGCAAAAACGGCAGTGCATTTTGAAAAATTCCACAATTTTAAATTTAGTTATAAAACCGATTTTCCTGCATGTATACATTTAGAAATACATATCAAGTTGCTTCAAATTAATAAATTCACATATTAAAGTTAATTAACTTTCTTCATCTTACTTAAGTTGGCATTATGCCATAGCGGCAGTGCATTTGGAAAAATTCCACAATTTTACATTTAAGTATCTATAAAACCGATTTTCCTCCATTTAAACATTTAGCAATCCATATCGAGTTGATTCAAATCATTGACGTCACATATTCAAGTTAATTTACCTTCGTCATCTTACAGAAGTTGGCATAAAGCCAAAACGGCAGTGCATTTGGAAAAATTCCACAATTTTACATTTAGTATAAAACCGATTTTCTGGCATGTACACATTTAGAAATCCATATCAAGTTGCTTAAAATCATTATCTTCAAATATTAAAGTTAATTATATTTCTTCATTTTACTAAAGTTGGCATAGAGCCATAACGGCAGAGCATTTGGAAAAATTCTATAATTTTACATTTGGTATAAAACCGATTTT
>NW_024393602.1:0-3417 GCF_016617805.1 Bactrocera tryoni
AGTACTTTTGGAAGAATTCGACCACCTTATATTCAGGTATAAAGTCGATTTTCTTGTATATGCACATTTAGCAGTAAATATTGGGTTGCTTCTAATCATTAGCATCAAATATTTTGGACAATTAGCCTTCTTCATCTTACTGAGGTTGACATAAGGCCATAACTGCAGTGCTTTTGGAAGAATTCGAAAATTTTATATTCAGGTATAAAGTCGATTTTCTTGTATATACACATTTAGCAGTCAATATTGGGTTGCTTCTCATCATTAGCATCAAATATTTTAGGCAATTAGCCTTCTTCATCTTACTGAAGTTGACATAAGGCCATAACTGCAGTGCTTTTGGAAGAATTCGACAATTTTATATTCAGGTATAAAGTCGATTTTCTTGTATATACACATTCAGTCGTCGATATTGAGTTGCTTCAAATCATTGACATCAAATATTTAAGTTAATTAAACTTCTTCATCTTGCTGAAGTTGACATAAAGCCATACGGCAGTGCATTTGGAAGAATTCGACAATCTTATATTCAGGTATAAAGTCGATTTTCTTGTATATACACATTTAGCAGTCAATATTGAGTTGCCTTAAATCACTAATTTAACATATTTAAGTTAATTAACCTTCTTCATCTTACTGAAGTTGACATAAAGCCATAACGGCCGTGCATTTGGAAGAATTCGACAATCTTATATTCAGGTATAAAGTGGATTTTCATTGATATACATATTAAGCAATCGATATTGATTTGCTCTAAATCATTAATGTAACTTATTTAAGTTATTGAGCCTTCTTCATCCTACAGAAGTTGACATAAAGCCATAACGGCAGTGCATTTGGAAGAATTCGACAATTTTATATTCAGTTATAAAGTCGATTTGCTTGTATATACACATTTAGCAGCCGATATTGAGTTGCTTCAAATCATTAGCATCAAATATTTTAGATAATTCACCTTCTTCATCTTGCTGAAGGTGGCATAAAGCCACAACGGCAGTGCATTTGAAAGAATTCGACAATCTCATATTCAGGTATAAAGTCGATTTTCTTGTATATACACATTTAGCAGTCGATATTGAGTTGCTTCAAATCTTTAACATCGAATATTTAAAATAATTAACCTTCTTCATCTTGCTGAAGTTGGCATAAAGCCATAACGGCTGTGCAGTTGGAAGAATTCGACAATCTTATATTCAGGTATAAAGTCGATTTGCTTGTATATACACATTTAGCAGTCGATATTGAGTTGCTTCAAATCATTAATATCAAATATTTAAGATAATTAACCTTCTACATCTTGCTGAAGTTGGCATGAAGCCATAACGGCAGTGCATTTGGAAGAATTCGACAATCTTATATTCAGGTATAAAGTCGATTTTATTGTATATACACATTTAGTAGTCGATATTGAGTTGCCTTAAATCACTAATTTAACACATTTAAGTTAATTAACCTTCTTTATCTTACTAAAGTTGACATAAAGCCAAAATGGCAGTGCATTTGGAAAAATTCGACAATTTTATATTCAGGTATAAAGGAGATTTTCTTGTATATACATATTTAGCAGTCGATACTCAGTTGCTTCAAATCAAGAACATCAAATATTTAAGTAAATTAGCCTTCTTCATCTTGCTGAAGTTGACATAAAGCCATAACTTTAGTGCATTTGGAAAAATTCGGCAATTTTATATTCAGGTATAAAGTCGATTTTCTTGTATATACACATTTAGCAGTCGATATTGAGTTGCTTCAAATCATTAACATCAAATATTTAAGGTAATTAACTTTCTTTATCTTGCTGAAGTTGACATAAAGCCATAACGGCAGTGCTTTTGGAAGAATTCGACAATTTTATATTTAGGTATAAAGTCGATTTCTTGTATATACACATTCAGCAGTCAATATTGGGTTGCTTCTAATCATTAGCATCAAATATTTAAGATAATTAACCTTCTACATCTTGCTGAAGTGTGCATAAGGCCATAACGGCAGAGCATTTGGAAGAATTCGACAATCTTATATTCAGGTGTAAAGTCGATTTTCTTGTATATACACATTTAGCAGTCGATATTGAGTTGCTTCAAATCATTAGCATCAAATATTTTAGATAATTCACCTACTTCATCTTGCTGAAGTTGGCATAAAGCCATAACGGCAGTGCATTTGGAAGAATTCGACAATCTTATATTCAGGTGTAAAGCCGATATTCTTGTATATACACATTTGGCAGTCAATATTGAGTAGCTTCTAATCATTAGCATCAAATATTTCAGACAATTGGCCTTCTTCATCTTGCTAAAGCTGACATAAAGCCATAACGGCAGTGCATATGGAAGAATTCGACAATTTTACATTCAGGTGTAAAGTCGATTTGCTTGTATATACACATTTAGCAGTCGATATTGAGTTGCTTCAAATCATTAGCATCAAATATTTTAGATAATTCACCTTCTTCATCTTGCTGAAGTTGGCATAAAGCCATAACGGCAGTGCATTTGGAAGAATTCGACAATCTTATATTCAGGTGTAAAGTCGATTTTCTTGTATATACACATTTAGAAGTCGATATTGAGTTGCTTTAAGTCATTAATTTGACAAATTTAAGTTAACTAACCTCCTTCATCTTACCGAAGTTGACGCAAAGCCATAACGGCAGTGCATTTGGAAGAATTCGACCACCTTATATTCAGGTATAAAGTCGATTTTCTTGTATATACACATTTAGCAGTCAATATTGGGTTGCTTATAATCATTAGCATCAAATATTTCAGACAATTAGCCTTCTTCATCTTGCTGAAGTTGACATAAAGCCATAACTGTAGTGCATTTGGAGGAATTCGACAATTTTATATTCAGGTATAAAGTCCATTTTCTTGTATATACACATTTAGCAGTCGATATTGAGTTGCTTCAAATCATTAACATCAAATATTTAAGATAATTAACCTTCCTCATCTTGCTGAAGTTGGCATAAAACATTTTGCTGAAGTTGGCAGTGCATTTGGAAGAATTCGACAATTTTATATTCAGGTATAAAGTCGATTTTCTTGTATATACACATTTAACAGTCAATATTGGGTTGCTTCTAATCATTAGCATCAAATATTTTAGACAATTAGCCTTCTTCATCTTACTGAAGTAGACATAAGGCCATAACTGCAGTGCTTTTGGAAGAATTCGACAATTTTATATTTAGGTATAAAGTCGATTTTCTTGTATATACGCATTCAGCAGTCGATATTGAGTTGCTTCAAATCATTAACATCAAATATTTTAGACAATTAGCCTTCTTCATCTTACTGAAGTTGACATAAGGCCATAACTGCAGTGCTTTTGGAAGAATTCGACAATTTTATATCGAGGTATAAAGTCGATTTTCTTGTATATGCACATTTAGCAGTCAATATTGGGTTGCTT
>NW_024393603.1:0-7202 GCF_016617805.1 Bactrocera tryoni
TTGCTAAATGTGTATATTCAAGAAAATCGACCTTATACCTAATTATAAGATTGTGTAATTCTTCCAAAATCACTGCCGTTATGGCTTTATATCCACTTCATAAGATGAAGAATGTTAATTAACTTCAATAAGTGAAGTAAATGATTTGAAGCAACTCAATATCGATTGCTAATTGTGTATATACAAGAAAATCGACCTTATACCTAAATATAAGATTGTGAAATTCTTCCAAATGCGCTACCGTTATGGCTTTATGACAACATCAGTGAGATAAGGAATGTTAACTAACTTAAAGAAGTGAAGTAAATGATTTGAAGCAACTCAATATCGTTTGCTAAATGTGTATATTCAAGAAAATCGACCTTATACCTATTAAAAGATTGTGTAATTCTTCCAAAATCACTGCCGTTTTGGCTTTATATCCACTTCAGTGAGATGAAGAATGTTAATTAACTTAAATAAGTGAAGTAAATGATTTGAAGCAACTCAATATCGATTGCTAATTGTGTATATACAAGAAAATCGACTTTATACCTAAATATAAGATTGTGAAATTCTTCCAAATGCGCTACCGTTATGGCTTCATGACAACGTCAGTGAGATGAGGACGGTTAGTTAACTTAAATAAGTGAAGTAAATGATTTGAAGCAACTCAATATCGATTGCTAAATGTGTATATACAAGAAAGTCGACTTTATACCTACATATAAGATTGTGGAATTCTTCAAAATGCAGTGCCGTTATGGCTTTATAACAACGTCAGTGAGATGAAGACGGTTAGTTAACTTAAATAAGTGAAGTAAATGTTTTGAAGCAACTCAATATAGACTGCTAAATGTATATATACAAGAAAATCGACTTTATCCTTAAATATAAGTTTATGGAATTCTTCCAAATGCACTGCCGTTATGGCTCTATGACAACGTCAGTAAGATGAAGAATGTTAATTAACTTAAATAAGTGAAGTAAATGGTTTGAAGCAACTCAATATCGATTGCTAATTGTGTATATACAAGAAAATCGACTTTATACCTAAATTTAAGATTGTAAAATTTTTCCAAATGTGCTACCGTTATGGCTTTATGACAACGTCAGTGAGATAAAGGCGGTTAGTTACCTTAAATAAAAGAAGTAAATGTTTTGAAGCAACTCAATATCGATTGCTTAATGTGTATATACAAGAAAATGTACTTAATACCTGAAGATAATATTGTGGAGTTCTTCCAAATGCACTGCCGTTATGGCTATATATCCATTTTAGTAAGATGAAGAATGTTAATTAACTTAAATAAGTGAATTAAATGACTTGAAGCAACTCAATATCGATTTCTAATTGTGTATATACAAGAAAATCGACTTTATACCTAAATATAAGATTGTAAAATTCTTCCAAATGCGCTACCGTTATGGCTTAATGACAACGTCAGTGAGATGAAGACGGTTAGTTAACTTAAATAAGTGAAGTAAATGATTTGAAGCAACTGAATATCGATTGCTAAATGTGTATATACAAGAAAATCGACCTTATACCCAAATACAAGTTTTTGGAAATCTTCCAAATGCGCTACCGTTATGGCTTTATGACAACGTCAGTGAGATAAAGACGGTTACCTAACTTAAATAAGTGAAGTAAATGTTTTGACGCAACTTAATATGCTAAATGTGTGTATACAAGAAAATCGACTTTATACCTAAATACAAGATTGTGGAATTCTTCCAAATGCGCTGCCGTTATGGCTTTATGACAACTTCAGTGAGATAAAGACGGTTAGTTAACTTGAATAAGTGAAGTTAATGATTTGAAGCAACTCAATATCGATTGCTAAATGTGTATATACAAGAAAATCGACCTTATACCTAAATGCATGTTTTTAGAATTCTTCCAAATGCGCTACCGTTATGGCTTTATGACAATTTCAGTGAGATAAAGACGGTTAGTTAACTTAAATAAGTGAAGTAAATGTTCTGACGCAACTCAATATCGGTTGGTAAATGTGTATATACAAGAAAATCGACCATATACTAAAATGCAAGTTTTTGGAATTCTTCCAAATGCGCTGCCGTTATGGCTTTATGACAACTTCAGTGAGATAAAGACGGTTAGTTAACTTGAATAAGTGAAGTTAATGATTTGAAGCAACTCAATATCGATTGCTAAATGTGTATATACAAGAAAATCGACTTTATACCTAAATATAAGATTGTGGAATTCTTCCAAATGCGCCACCTTTATGGCTTTATGACAACGTCAGTGAGATAAAGACGGTTAGTTAATTTAAATAAGTGAAGTAAATTATTTGACGCAACTCAATATGCTAAATGTGTGTATACAAGAAAATCGACTTTATACCTTAATACAAGATTGTGGAATTCTTCCAAATGCGCTGCCGTTATGGCTTTATGACAACTTCAGTGAGATAAAGACGGTAAGTTAACTTGACTAAGTGAAGTAAATGATTTGAAGCAACTGAATATCGATTGCTAAATGTGTATATACAAGAAAATCGACCTTATACCTAAACACAAGTTTTTGGAAATCTTCCAAATGCGCTACCGTTATGGCTTTATGACAACGTCAGTGAGATAAAGACGGTTAGTTAACTTAAATAAGTGAAGTAAATGTTTGGCGCAACTCAATATGCTGAATGTGTGTATGCAAGAAAATCGATTTTATACCTAAATATAAGATTGTGGAATTCTTCCAATTGCGCTGCCGTTACGGCTTTATGACAACTTCAGTGAGATAAAGACGGTTAGTTAACTTGACTAAGTGAAGTAAATGATTTGAAGCAACTGAATATCGATTGCTAAATGCGTATATACAAGAAAATCGACCTTATACCTAAATACAAGTTTTTGGAAATCTTCCAAATGCGCTACCGTTATGGCTTTATGACAACGTCAGTGAGATAAAGACGGTTACTTAACTTAAATAAGTAAAGTAAATGTTTTGACGCAACTCAATATGCTAAATGTGTGTATACAAGAAAATCGACTTTATACCTAAATACAAGATTGTGGAATTCTTCCAAATGCGCTGCCGTTATGGCGTTATGACAACTTCAGTGAGATAAAGACGGTTAGTTAACTGGACTTAGTGAAGTAAATGATTTTAAGCAACTGAATATCGATTGCTAAATGTGTATATACAAGAAAATCGACCTTATACCTAAATACAAGTTTTTGGAAATCTTCCAAATGCGCTACCGTTATGGCTTTATGACAACGTCAGTGAGATAAAGACGGTTAGTTAACTTAACCCTAGAAGGTCATCGCTATTTTTATAACGTAGAGGTCATCCCTCGTCGATTCGACGACGGCATTACTCAAATTCCTTAATATATTATCCTACCTATCAAAACCTACTAAAATCAATATATTCACATTACCTGGGTTATATATCTTCTAAATAAAACAATATCAAACAGTTTTTCTTAAATCTTTTATTAAATAAATAAAATTTTCACAGCTGTGATTCATTCGGCTTTTGACCAAAATACAAACTAAGAAACTTAAAAAACCTAACCAATTTAATAACATATTTTCACTGAATGGTATTTTTTCATAAAGATAATACTATTAACTGAAAACATAAAATACTTTACGGAATGAAAGTTCTCATTTTGTACAAGAGGCACAAAGTTCTATTTTATGCTCCCCACAAAGACTTTTTTACATTTTGCACAAAATGATTTCGTCATCCGTCTCTTAGCAGGCGGACAAATTGCACAAATCTTTCTCTTTTTTGTTAAATTTTTTGGGCGGTTAGTATCTGTGGCATTTTCATCAAAAGAAACACAACTTTCAATATTTGATCGCAACGACGTAGACATTGCTGGTATTTCAAGTCTGTTTGTCAAATTATTTTGAAAAAGGGCAGAATGCAATGTTTTCATAAAAGCGGAACGACTGAGAGGTATTTTATTTGTTTGAAATACGTTGTGTGAATAAATAATGTAGCTGTTAATAAAAGCCATGTTCAGTATACCAAAAAATTTACACATTGGCCATCGGTTGGTTTTGCGTGAACAGCTCATGACACTACACATTTGGTCAAAGGTGTCAACGCCTCCTTTCGTTTTGTTGTAAAATTCGATCATGTAGGCCTTATTTGATTTAGGGTTTACTGCTCCTTCCTCATTACAGGATGATAATAAATATATTATTTATTATATTATATACCTTACTATATTACGTAGTACTCACCAAGTGGAAAGGTGGTTTTGTTTGATCCTTTTCCCAAATTCGGCATAGCATCAACCATGTACTTTGTACCGCTATCACATATCATGACCATTTTGAGTCCATATTTTGCTGGCTTGTTTGGAATGTACATCCGGAAGCTACATTTTCCCCTGAACGCCAGTAGTTGCTCGTCGATCGTAAGGTATTCTGCAGGCTTACAATTTTCCCGGCACTTTTGAATGAACATCTCCCAAATTTTTCTAATGGGGGCAAATTTGTCTTCAACTATTTGAAGGCGTGCAGATTTATCGTCGAATCGAAGACACGACATAAGAAATTTGAACCTTGATTTTGTCATTATCGAAATATATGTTATTCCACCATAAGATCTGTCAAACAATTCATCTGCAGACAGGTGCTGATCTTTCTTGACTGCTGTTAGTACCAAGAGTCCAATAAAGGCAGAAATTTCATTTGAATTTCTGCATCAGATTCTAGTTCGCTGCTGTCTAACTCATCGGCAGTTCTTTCTTCTGAGGAACTTGCATGCCATATCTCATCGTCTAATCCATTCTCGTCGTCGCTCATTGCAAGAAATTTTTCAATTTTTTCGTCAGTGTAAATTTTTCTGCCACTCATCTTGTATTACAACTGTACAAACCAAACAGATAAATAAACAAGAAAAATAATTTCGGAACGAAAAACTCACACAAAGTTCATCGTTCGTCTTTCCGACTACGCCTGTTTAAAAAATAGATACTTACACAGATCGTACGAAGCCAACCAACTTCAAATATTAACAGCTCAACAGTGACTAACGCTGTAAAAAAAGGAGGCACTGTACAAACAATGGAACAGTGCGATAATGGTAAAATAAATACTCGCGTCGTCTAAACGACGAGGCATGACTTTCCAGGGTTAAATAAGTGAAGTAAATGTTTTTAAGCAACTCAATAGCGATTGCTAAATGTGTATATACAAGAAAATCGACTTTATACCTAAATATAAGATTGTGGAATTCTTCCAAATGCGCCACCTTTATGGCTTTATGACAACGTCAGTGAGATAAAGACGGTTAGTTAACTTAAATAAGTGAGTAAATTATTTGACGCAACTCAATATGCTAAATGTGTGTATACAAGAAAATCGACTTTATACCTAAATATAAGATTGTGGAATTCTTCCAAATGCGCCACCTTTATGGCTTTATGACAACGTCAGTGAGATAAAGACGGTTTATTAACTTAAATAAGTGAAGTAAATGTTGTGACGCAACTCAATATGCTAAATGTGTGTATACAAGAAAATCGACTTAATACCTAAATAAAAGATTGTGGAATTCTTCCAAATTCGCTGCCGTTATGGCTTTATGACAACTTCAGTGAGATAAAGACGGTTAGTTAACTTAAATAAGTGAAGTAAATGTTCTGACGCAACTCAATATCGGTTGGTAAATGTGTATATACAAGAAAATCGACCATATACTAAAAAGCAAGTTTTTGGAATTCTTCCAAATGCGCTACCGTTATGGCTTTATGACAACGTCAGTGAGATAAAGACGGTTAATTAACTTAAATAAGTGAAGTTAATGTTTTGACGCAACTCAATATGCTAAATGTGTGTATACAAAAAAATCGACTTTATACCTAAATATAAGATTGTGGAATTCTTCCAAATGCGCTGCCGTTATGGCTTTATGACAACTTCAGTGAGGTAAAGACGGTTAGTTAACTTGAATAAGTGAAGTAAATGATTTAAGGCAACTGAATATCGATTGCTAAATGTGTATATACAAGAAATTCGACCTTATACCTTAATATAAGATTGTGGAATTTTTCCAAATGCACTGCCACTATGGTTTTAATTCAACTTCAGTAAGATAGAGAATGTTAACTATTTTAAATAAGTGAAGTAAATGTTTTGAAGCATCTCAATATCGATTGCTTAATGTGCATATTACAAGAAAATCGACTTTGTACCTAAATATAAGATTGTGGAATTCTTCCAAATGCGCTACCGTTATGGCTTTATGACAACATCAGTGAGATGAAGAATGTTAACTGACTTAAATAAGTGAGTAAATGTTTTGAAGCAACTCAATATCGATTGCTAAATGTGTATATACAAGAAAATCGACTTTATACCTAAATATAAGATTGTGGAATTCTTCCAATTGCGCTGCCGTTATGGCTTTATGACAACTTTTGTGAGATAAAGACGGTTAGTTAACTTGAATAAGTGAAGTTAATGATTTGAAGCAACTCAATATCGATTGCTAAATGTGTATATACAAGAAAATCGACCTTATACCTAAATACGAGTTTTTGGAAATCTTCCAAATGCGCTACCGTTATGGCTTTATGACAACGTCAGTGAGATAAAGACGGTTAGTTAACTAAAATAAGTGAAGTAATTGTTTTGACGCAACTCAATATGCTAAATGTGTGTATACAAGAAAATCGACTTTATACCTAAATATGAGGTTGTGGAATTCTTCCAAATGCGCTGCCGTCATGGCTTTACGACAACTTCAGTGAGATAAAGAATGTTAACTAACTTAAATAAGTGAAGTAAATGATTTGAAGCAACTCAATATCGATTGCTAAATGTGTATATACAAGAAAATCGACCTTATACCTAATTATAAGATTGTATAATTCTTCCAAATTCACTGCCGTTATGGCTTTATATCCACTTCATTAAGATAAAGAATGTTAACTAACTTAAATAAGTGAAGTAACTGATTTGAAGCAACTCAATATCGATTGCTAAATGTGTATATACAAGAAAATCGACCTTATACCTAATTATAAGATTGTGTAATTCTTCCAAATGCGCTACCGTTATGGCTTTATATCCACTTCAGTAAGATGAAGAATGTTAACTAACTTAAATAAGTGAAGTAAATCTTTTGAAGCAACTCAATATCGATTGCTAAATGTGTATATACAAGAAAATCGACCTTATACCTAAATACGAGTTTTTGGAAATCTTCCAAATGCGCTACCGTTATGGCT
>NW_024393604.1:0-14805 GCF_016617805.1 Bactrocera tryoni
TCCTTCTTCATCTTGCTGAAGTTGACATAAAGCCATAATGGCAGTGCATTTGGAAGAATTCGACAATCTTATATTCAATTATAAAGTCCATTTTCTTTTATATACACATTAAGCAGTCTATATTGAGTTGCTTTAAATCATTAATTTAACATCTTTAAGTTAATTTACCTTCTTCATCTTACTGAAGTTGACATAAAGCCATAACGGCATTTGTATAAAGTCGATTTTCTTGTATATACACATTTAGCAGTCGATATTGAGTTGCTTTAAATCATTAATTTAACATTTTTAAGTTAATTTACTTTCTTCATCTTACTGAAATTGACATAAAGTCATAACGGCAGGGCATTTGGAAGAATTCGACAATCTTATGTTCAAGTATAAAGTCGACTTTCTTGTATATACACATTTAGCAGTCGATATTGAGTTGCTTGATATCATTAGTTTAACATCTTTAAGTTATTTTACCTTCTTCATCTTATTGAAGTTGACATAAAGCCATAACGGCAATGCATTTGGAAGAATTCGACAATCTTATATTCAAATATAAAGTCGTTTTTTTGTATATACACATTTAGCAGTCGATATTGAGTTGCTTTAAATCATTAATTTAACATATTTAAGTTAATTTACCTTCTTCATCTCACTGAAGTTGACATAAAGTCATAACGGCAGTGCATTTGGGAGAATTCGACAATCTTATATTCGGGTATAAAGTCGATTTTCTTGTATATACACATTTAGCAGTCGATATTGAGTTGCCTTAAATCATTGCTTTAACATATTTAAGTTAATTAACCTTCTTCACTTTACTGAAGTTGACATAAAGCCATAACGGCAGTGCATTTGGAAGAATTCGACAATCTTATATTCAGGGAAAAAGTCGATTTTCTTGTATATACACATTTAGCAGTCGATATTGAATTGCTTTATATCATTAATTTAACATCTTTATGTTAATTTACTTTCTTCATCTTACTGCGGTTGACATAAAGCAATAACGGGAGTGCATTTGGAAGATCTCGACAATCTTTTACTCAGGTATAAAGTCGATTTTCTTGTATATACACATTCAGTAATCGATATTGAGTTGCTTTAAATCATTAATTTAACATCTTTAAGTTAATTTACCTTCTTCAGCTTACTGAAGTTGACATAGAGCCATAACGGCAGTGCATTTGGAAGAATTCGACAATCATATGTTCAAGTATAAAGTCGATTTTCTTGTATATACACCTTTAGCAGTCGATACTGAGTTGCTTTAAATCAATAATTTGACATATTTAAGTTAATTAACCTTCTTCATCTTACTGAAGTTGACATAAAGCCATAACGGCAGTGCATTTGGAAGAATTCGACAATCTTATATTCAGGTATAAAGTCGATTTTTTGTATAAACACATTTAGCAGTCGATACTGAGTTGCTTTAAATCAATAATTTGACATATTTAAGTTAATTAACCTTCTTCATCTTACTGAAGTTGACATAAAGCCATAACGGCAGTGCATTTGGAAGAATTCCACAATTTCATATTAAAGTATAAAGTCGATTTTCTTGTATATACAGATTTTGGAATCGATATTGAGTTCTTTTAAACCATTAGTTTAACATTTTTTAGTTAATTAACCTTCTTCATCTTACTGAAGTTGACATAAAGCCATAACGAGAGTGCATTTGGAAGAATTCCACAATCTTATATTAAAGTATAAAGTCGATTTTCTTGTATATACACATTTAGTAATCGATATTGAGTTGGTTCAAATTATTTACTTCACTTATTTAAGTTAATTAACCTTCTTCATCTTATAGAAGTTGACGGCAGTGCATTTGGAAGAATTCCACAATTTCATATTAAAG
Organism: Bactrocera tryoni; assembly: GCF_016617805.1. Lineage (NCBI taxonomy): Eukaryota > Metazoa > Arthropoda > Insecta > Diptera > Tephritidae > Bactrocera > Bactrocera tryoni. Next base: position 1,859 of record NW_024393604.1, read on the forward strand.
TATAAAGTCGATTTTCTTGTATATACAGATTTTGTAATCGATATTGAGTTCTTTTAAACAATTAGTTTAACATATTTTAGTTAATTAACCTTCTTCATCTTACTGAAGTTGACATAAAGCCATAACGAGAGTACATTTGGAAGAATTCCACAATTTATATTAAAGTATAAAGTCGATTTTTTTGTATATACACATTTAGCAATCGATATTGAGTTGCTTAAAATTATTTACTTCACTTATTTAAGTTAATTAACCTTCTTCGTCTTACTGAAGTGGGCATAAAGCCATAACGGCAGTGCATTTGGAAGAATTCCACAATATTTTATAAAGGTTTAAAGTCGATTTTTTTGTATATACAGATTTTGGAATCGATATTGAGTTCCTTTAAACCATTAGTTTAACATATTTTAGTTAATTAACCTTTCTCATCTTACTGAAGTTGTTATAAGGCCATAACGAGAATGCATTTGGAAGAATTCCATAATCTTATATTGAGGTATAAAGTCGATTTTCATTTAGCAATCGATTTTGTGTTCCTTTGAACCATTAGTTTAACATATTTAAGTTAATTAACCTTCTTTATCTTAGTGAAGTAGACACAAAGCCATAACGGCAGTGCATTTGGAAGAATTCCACTATCCTATATTTTGAAATAAAGTCGATTTTCTTGTATATATACATTTAGCAATCGATATTGAGTTGTTTCAAATTATTTACTTCACTTATTTAAGTTAATTAACCTTCCTCATCTTACTGAAGTTGACATAAAGCCATAACGGCAGTGCATTTGGAAGAATTCCACAATATTTTATAAAGGTTTAAAGTCGATTTTTTTGTATATACAGATTTTGGAATCGATATTGAGTTCCTTTAAACCATTAGTTTAACATATTTTAGTTAATTAACCTTTTTCATCTTACTGAAGTTGTTATAAGGCCATAACGAGAATGCATTTGGAAGAATTCCATAATCTTATATTGAGGTATAAAGTCGATTTTCATTTAGCAATCGATATTGTGTTCCTTTGAACCATTATTTTAACATATTTAAGTTAATTAACCTTCTTTATCTTAGTGAAGTAGACACAAAGCCATAACGGCAGTGCATTTGGAAGAATTCTACAATCCTATATTTTGAAATAAAGTCGATTTTCTTGTATATATACATTTAGCAATCGATATTGATTTGTTTCAAATTATTTACTTCACTTATTTAAGTTAATTAACCTTCCTCATCTTACTGAAGTTGACATAAAGCCATAACGGCAGTGCATTTGGAAGAATTTCACAATAATTAATAAAGGTTTAAAGTCGATTTTTTTGTATATACAGATTTTGGATTCGATATTGAGTTCCTTTAAACCATGAGTTTAACATATTTTAGTTAATTAACCTTCTTCATCTTACTGAAGTTGACATAAGGCCATAACGGGAATGCATTTGGAAGAATTCCACAATCTTATATTAAAGTATAAAGTCGATTTTTTTGTATATACACATTTAGCAATCGATATTGAGTTGTTTCAATTTATTTACTTCACTTATTTAAGTTAATTAACCTTCCTCATCTTACTGAAGTTGACATAAAGCCATAACGGCAGTGCATTTGGAAGAATTCCACAATATTTTATAAAGGTTTAAAGTCGATTTTTTTGTATATACAGATTTTGGAATCGATATTGAGTTCCTTTAAACCATTAGTTTAACATATTTTAGTCAATTAACCTTCTTCATCTTACTGAAGTTGACATAAGGCCATAACGAGAATGCATTTGGAAGAATTCCACAATCTTATATTAAAGTATAAAGTCGAGTTTTTGTATATACACATTTAGCAATCGATATGGAGTTGCTTAAAATTATTTACTTCACTTATTTAAGTTAATTAACCTTCTACATCTTACTGAAGTGGACATAAAGCCATAGAGGCAGTGCATTTGGAAGAATTCCACAATCCTATATTTAGATATAAAGTCGATTTTCTTGTATATACACATTAAGCAATCGATATTGAGTTGCTTCAAACCATTAGTTTAACATATTTAAGTTACTAAACCTTCTTTATCTTACTGAAAATAACATAAAGCCATAACGGCAGCGCATTTGGAAGAATTCCACAATCCTATATTTAGGTATAAAGTCGATTTTCTTGTGTATACTCGTTTAGCAATCGATATTGAGTTGCTTCAAACCGTTAGTTTAACATATTTAAGTTAATAAACCTTCTTCATCTTACTGAAGTTAACATAAAGCCATAACGGCAGTGCATTTGGAAGAATTCCACAATCCTATATTTAGGTATAAAGTCGATTTTCTTGTGTATACTCATTTAGCAATCGATATTGAGTTTCTTCAAACCATTAGTTTAAGGTGTAAAGCCGATTTTCTTGCATACACACATTTAGCAATCGATACTGAGTTGCTTCAAATTATTAACATCACTTATTTTAGTTAATTAAAATTCTTCATCTTACTGAAGTGGACATAAAGCCATAACGGCAGTGTATTTGGAAGAATTCCACAATCCTATATTTAGATATAAATTCGATTTTCTTGTATATACACATTAAGCAATCGATATTGAGTTGCTTTAAACCATTAGTTTAACATATTTAAGTTAATAAACCTTCTTCATCTTACTGAAGTGGACATAAAGCCATAGAGGCAGTGCATTTGGAAGAATTCCACAATCCTATATTTAGATATAAAGTCGATTTTCTTGTATATACACATTAAGCAATCGACATTGAGTTGCTTCAAACCATTAGTTTAACATATGTAAGTTAATAAACCTTCTTTATCTTACTGAAGTTAACATAAAGCCATAACGGCAGCGCATTTGGAAGAATTCCACAATCCTATATTTAGGTATAAAGTCGATTTTCTTGTGTATACTCATTTAACAATCGATATTGAGTTGCTTCAAACCGTTAGTTTAACATATTTAAGTTTATAAACCTTCTTCATCTTACTGAAGTTAACATAAAGCCATAACGGCAGTGCATTTGGAAGAATTCCACAATCCTATATTTAGGTATAAAGTCGATTTTCTTGTGTATACTCATTTAGCAATCGATATTGAGTTGCTTCAAACCATTAGTTTAACATATCTAAGTTAATTAACCTTCCTCATCTTACTGAAGTGGACATAAAGCCATAGAGGCAGTGCATTTGGAAGAATTCCACAATCCTGTATTTAGATATAAAGTATTAAGCAATCGAAATTGAGTTGTTTCAAATTATTTACTTCACTTATTTAAGTTAATTAAATCATCTTACTGAAGTGGACATAAAGCCATAACGGCAGTGCATTTGGAAGAATTCCGCAATCTTTTATTAAGGTATAAATTCGATTTTGTTGTATATACACATTTAGCAATCGATATGGAGTTGCTTTAATTATTTACTTCACTTATTTAAGTTAATTAACCTTCTTCATCTTACCGAAGTGGTCATAAAGCCATAACAGCAATGCATTTGGAAGAATTCTACAATCTCATATTAAGGTATAAAGTCGATTTTCTTTTATACACATGTTTAGAAATCGATACTGAGTTGCTTCAAACCATTAGTTTAGCATATTTAAGTTAATTTACCTTCTTCATCTTACTGAAGTTGACATAAAGCCATAACAGCAGTGTATTTGGAAGAATTGCACAATCTTATATTGAGGTATAAAGTCGATTTTCTTGTATATACACATTAAGCAATCGAAATTGAGTTGTTTCAAATTATTTACTTCACTTATTTAAGTTAATTAAATCATCTTACTGAAGTGGACATAAAGCCATAACGGCAGTGCATTTGGAAGAATTCCACAATCTTATATTAAAGTATAAAGTCGATTTTCTTGTATATACACATTTAGCAATCGATATTGAGTTGTTTCAAATTATTTACTTCACTTATTTAAGTTAATTAACCTTCTTTATATTACTGAAGTTGACATAAAGCCATAACGGTAGCGCATTTGGAAGAATTCCACAATCCTATATTTAGTTATAAAGTCGATTTTCTTGTGTATACTCGTTTAGCAATCGATATTGAGTTGCTTCAAACCATTAGTTTAAGGTGTAAAGTCGATTTTCTTGCATACACACATTTAGCAATCGATACTGAGTTGCTTCAAATTATTAACATCACTTATTTTAGTTAATTAAAATTTTTCATCTTACTGAAGTGGACATAAAGCCAGAACGGCAGTGTATTTGGAAGAACTCCACACTCTTATATTAAGGTGTAAAGTCGATTTTCTTGTATGTACACATTTAGCATTCGATGCTGAGTTGCTTCAAATTATTTACTTCACTTATCTAAGTTAATTAACATTCTTCATCTTACTGAAGTGGACATAAAGCCATAGAGGCAGTGCATTTGGAAGAATTCCACAATCCTATATTTAGATATAAAGTCGATTTGCTTGTATATACACATTTAGCAATCGATATTGAGTTGCTTCAAACTGTTAGTTTAACATATTTAAGTTGATTAACCTTCCTCATCTTACTGAAGTTGACATAAAGCCGTAACGGCAGTGCACTTGTAAGGAATCAGCAATCTCATATTAAACTATAAAGTCGATTTTCTTGTATATACAGATTTTGGAATCGATATTGAGTTCCTTTAAACCATTAGTTTAACATATTTAAGTTAAATAACATTCTTCATCTTACTGAAGTGGACATAAAGCCATAGAGGCAGTGCATTTGGAAGAATTCCACAATCCTATATTTAGATATAAAGTCGATTTGGTTGTATATACACATTTAGCAATCGATATTGAGTTGCTTCAAACTGTTAGTTTAACATATTTAAGTTAATTAACCTTCCTCATCTTACTGAAGTTGACATAAAGCCATAACGGCAGTGCATTTGCAAGAATTCCACAATCTTATATTAAAGTATAAAGTCGATTTTTTTGTATATCCACATTTAGCAATCGATATTGAGTTGCTTAAAATTATTTACTTCACTTATTTAAGTTAATTAACCTTCTTCGTCTTACTGAAGTGGGCATAAAGCCATAACGGCAGTGCATTTGGAAGAATTCCACAATATTTTATAAAGGTTTAAAGTCGATTTTTTTGTATATACAGATTTTGGAATCGATATTGAGTTCCTTTAAACCATTAGTTTAACATATTTTAGTTAATTAACCTTTTTCATCTTACTGAAGCTGTTATAAGGCCATAACGAGAATGCATTTGGAAGAATTCCATAATCTTATATTGAGGTATAAAGTCGATTTTCATTTAGCAATCGATATTGTGTTCCTTTGAACCATTAGTTTAACATATTTAAGTTAATTAACCTTCTTTATCTTAGTGAAGTAGACACAAAGCCATAACGGCAGTGCATTTGGAAGAATTCCACAATACTATATTTTGAAATAAAGTCGATTTTCTTGTATATATACATTAAGCAATCGATATTGAGTTGTTTCAAATTATTTACTTCACTTATTTAAGTTAATTAACCTTCCTCATCTTACTGAAGTTGACATAAAGCCATAACGGCAGTGCATTTGGAAGAATTCCACAATAATTAATAAAGGTTTAAAGTCGATTTTTTTGTATATACAGATTTTGGATTCGATATTGAGTTCCTTTAAACCATGAGTTTAACATATTTTAGTTAATTAACCTTCTTCATCTTACTGAAGTTGACATAAGGCCATAACGGGAATGCATTTGGAAGAATTCCACAATCTTATATTAAAGTATAAAGTCGATTTTTTTGTATATACACATTTAGCAATCGATATTGAGTTGTTTCAATTTATTTACTTCACTTATTTAAGTTAATTAACCTTCCTCATCTTACTGAAGTTGACATAAAGCCATAACGGCAGTGCATTTGGAAGAATTCCACAATATTTTATAAAGGTTTAAAGTCGATTTTTTTGTATATACAGATTTTGGAATCGATATTGAGTTCCTTTAAACCATTAGTTTAACATATTTTAGTCAATTAACCTTCTTAATCTTACTGAAGTTGACATAAGGCCATAACGAGAATGCATTTGGAAGAATTCCACAAACTTATATTAAAGTATAAAGTCGAATTTTTGTATATACACATTTAGCAATCGATATTGAGTTGCTTAAAATTATTTACTTCACTTATTTAAGTTAATTAACCTTCTACATCTTACTGAAGTGGGCATAAAGCCATAACGGCAGTGCATTTGGAAGAACTCCACAATCGTATATTTAGATATAAAGTCGATTTCCTTGTATATACTCATTTAGCAATCGATATTGAGTTGCTTAAAATCATTTACTTCACTTAATTCAAGTTATTTAACCTTCCTCATCTTACTGAAGTTGACATAAAGCCATAACGGCAGTGCATTTGGAAGAATTCCACAATAATTAATAAAGGTTTAAAGTCGATTTTTTTGTATATACAGATTTTGGATTCGATATTGAGTTCCTTTAAACCATGAGTTTAACATATTTTAGTTAATTAACCTTCTTCATCTTACTGAAGTTGACATAAGGCCATAACGGGAATGCATTTGGAAGAATTCCACAATCTTATATTAAAGTATAAAGTCGATTTTTTTGTATATACACATTTAGCAATCGATATTGAGTTGTTTCAATTTATTTACTTCACTTATTTAAGTTAATTAACCTTCCTCATCTTACTGAAGTTGACATAAAGCCATAACGGCAGTGCATTTGGAAGAATTCCACAATATTTTATAAAGGTTTAAAGTCGATTTTTTTGTATATACAGATTTTGGAATCGATATTGAGTTCCTTTAAACCATTAGTTTAACATATTTTAGTCAATTAACCTTCTTAATCTTACTGAAGTTGACATAAGGCCATAACGGCAATGCATTTGGAAGAATTCCACAATCTTATATTAAAGTATAAAGTCGATTTTCTTGTATATACACATTAGCAATCGATATTGAGTTGTTTCAAAATTATTTACTTCACTTATTTAAGTTAATTAACCTTCCTCATCTTACTGAAGTTGACATAAAGCCATAACGGCAATGCATTTGGAAGAATTCCACAATCTTTTATTAAGGTACTAGCAAACCCGGCGATCTCCGTTTCGCCACCAAATTTCTTCGTTTTTTGATTAAAAGATACAAAAAAATTTTTTTTGTTTTATATTTGAAAAAGAAAAATTATATTTCTTTTCACAAAAGTAATGAATTCATTTCGATTACAAAAATTAAGTGTTATTTAGTTGAACTTCTATAAGTAAATGAAAGTGAATCCAAAGTAAATACTGAATCGAAGCGTTATACGTGTCCGCAAATTATCCGTTTCATTGAAGTGCTCTTTGACCCCGCAGCCGTTTTCCTGCGTGAAATTATGTGTTTTGACAACATTTTTTGGTTTTTGTTCCGATGTACAGAAAAGATGGTTTTCCAACTTCTTAGCACGCCACGTATATCTAACCGTGTGCAAAACATAGCATTTCCAAATTTATGCCACACACTATGCGATTATCCTTGTGTCCTGTTGATTGTCATCTCGAACGCAATTTCCACTCGAAACGGAATACGTTTGAATTCAAATGGCAAATCGTTAGAACTCAAAGGAATACATAATAACGACAGATCCAACTTTGAGACGCAAATGTTGCGGTGGGATACCAAGCCTCTCCAAAGAATTTAGAAATTTCACTGGATAATTCACAGTGTCATTGTATGAGCACAAGTCTCTCGGAATTTGACTTTGAATCTTCCAGTTGAAGTCAACTGGATAATTCACAGCGTCATTGTATGAGCGCAAGTCTCTCGGAATTTGACTTTGAATCTTCCAGTTTAAGTCAACAGCATCGGTATTTCGGCAGCTAACATTGCGCGTGCACTTAAGGAATCGTAGTTACAATAATTTGGCCAATGTCCGAATATTCGTAATGAGTTCATCTTTCGTGAATTAATAATCGACAGATGGAATTGATTATGAACCACCCGAATTGACCCATTTCCAATTTTTAGCGAAGACGATGTAAAATATCTTCGGCAATGTCATTTTTGTTCGTTTTCCATAATTAAGGCGGACTTGAAGGCTGATTTGTCGAAATGTTTATAGCGAAAAGTGTTCGAACTTAATTTTTATTCCAGTGATTAAAATGTTCCAGCAATTGTAATTGCTGTCTTACTTTTCCAAAATTTGCACACACCGTATAATTCACAGTTTAACTGCGAGACGCACAACAGTCGCATTTAGAAGAATTCCTCAATCTTATATTAAAGTATAAAGTCGATTTTCTTGTATATACACATTTAGCAATCGATATTAAGTTGCTTCAAATCATTAGTTTAACATATTTAACTAATTAAGCTTCTTCATCTTACTGAAGTGGACATAAAGCCATAACGGCAGTGCATTTGGAAGAATTCTATAATCTTATATGTAGGTATAAAGTCGATTTTCTTGTACATACACAATTATCAATCGATATTAAATTGCTTCAAATCATAAGCTTAACATATTTAAGTAATTAAGCTTCTTCATCTTACTGAAGTGGACATAAAGACATGACGGCAGTGCATTTGGAAAAATTTCACAATCTTATGTTAAGGTATAAAGTCGATTTTCTTGTATATACACATTTAGATATCGATATTGAGTTGCTTCAAATTATTTACTTCCCTTATTTAAGTTAATTAACCTTCTTCATCGTACTGAAGTAGACATAAAGCCATATCGGCAGTGTATTTGGAAGAATTCCGCAATCTCATATTGAGGTATAAAGTCGATTTTCTTGTATATACACATTTAGGAATCGATATTAAGTTGCTTTAAACCAATAGTTTCACATATTTAACTAATTAACCTTCTTCATCTTACTGAAGTGGACATAAAGCCATAACGGCAGTGCATTTGGAAGAATTCCACAATCTCATATTAAGGTGTAAAACCGATTTTCTTGTATATACACATTTAGAAACCGATATTGAGTTGCTTCAAACCATTAGTTTAACATATTAAAGTAAATTAACCTTCTTCATCTTACTGAAGTTGACATAAAGCCATAAGGGCAGTGCATTTGGAAGAATTCCTCAATCTTATATTTAGACATAAAGTCAATTTTCTTGTATATACACATTAAGGAATCGATATTGAGTTGCTTCAAATCATTAGTTTAACGTATTTAACTAATTAACCTTCTTCATCTTACTGAGGTTGACATAAAGCCATAACGGCAGTGCATTTGGAAGAATTCCACAATCTCATATTAAGGTATAAAGCAGATTTTCTTGTATATACACATTTAGAAACCGATATTGAGTTGCTTCAAACCATAAGTTTAACATATTTAAGTTCATTAACCTTCTTCATCTTACCGAAGTTGACATAAAGCCATAACGGCAGTGCATTTGCAAGAATTCCACAATCTCATATTAAGGTATAAAGCCGATTTTCTTGTATATACACATTTAGAAACTGATATTGAGTTGCTTCAAACCATTAATTTAACACTTTTAAGTTAATTAACCTTCTTCATCTTACTGAAGTTGACATAAAGCCATAACGGCAGTGCATTTGCAAGAATTCTACAATCTAATATTTAGATATAAAGTCGATTTTCTTGTATATACTCATTTACCAATCGATATTGAGTTGCTTCAAATAATTTTCTTCACTTATTTAAATTAATTAACCTTCTTTATCTTACTGAAGTTGACATAAAGCCATAACGGCAGTGCATTTGGAAGAATTCCACAATCTTATGTTGAGGTATAAATCGATTTTCTTGTATATACTCATTTAGCAATCGATATTGTGTTGCTTCAAACCATTAGTTCAACATATTTAAGTTAATTAACCTTCTTCATCTTACCGAAGTTGACATAAAGCCATAACGGCAGTGCATTTGCAAGAATTCCACAATCTCATATTAAGGTATAAAGCCGATTTTCTTGTATATACATATTTAGAAACCGATATTGAGTTGCTTCAAACCATTAGTTCAACATATTTAAGTTAATTAACCTTCTTCATTTTACCGAAGTTGACATAAAGCCATAACGGCAGTGCATTTGCAAGAATTCCACAATCTCATATTAAGGTATAAAGCCGATTTTCTTGTATATACACATTTAGAAACCGATATTGAGTTGCTTCAAACCATTAGTTTAACATATTTAAGTTCATTAACCTTCTTCATCTTACCGAAGTTGACATAAAGCTATAATGGCAGTGCATTTGCAAGAATTCCACAATCTAATATTTAGATATAAAGTCGATTTTCTTGTATATACTCATTTAACAATCGATATTGAGTTGCTTCAAATTATTTACTTCACTTATTTAAGTTAATTAACCTTCTTCATCTTACTAAAGTTGACATAAAGCCATAACGGCAGTGCATTTGGAAGAATTCCACAATCTTTTATTAAGGTATAAAGTCGATTTTCTTGTATATACAGATTTTGGAATCGATATTGAGTTCCTTTAAACCATTAGTTTAACATATTTAAGTTAATTAACCTTCTTCATTTTACCGAAGTTGACATAAAGCCATAACGGCAGTGCATTTGCATGAATCCCACAATCTCATATTAAGGTATAAAGCCGATTTTCTTGTATATACACATTTAGAAACCGATATTGAGTTGCTTCAAACCCATAGTTCAACATATTTAAGTTAATTAACCTTCTTCATTTTACCGAAGTTGACATAAAGCCATAACGGCAGTGCATTTGCAAGAATTCCACAATCTCATATTAAGGTATAAAGCCGATTTTCTTGTATATGCACATTTCGAAACCGATATTGAGTTGCTTTAAACCATTAGTTTAACATATTTAAGTTCATTAACCTTCTTCATCTTACCGAAGTTGACATAAAGCCATAACGGCAGTGCATTTGCAAGAATTCCACAATCTAATATTTAGATATAAAGTAGATTTTCTTGTATATACTCATTTACCAATCGATATTGAGTTGCTTCAAATTATTTACTTCACTTATTTAAGTTAATTAACCTTCCTCATCTTACTGAAGTTGACATAAAGCCATAACGGCAGTGCATTTGGAAGAATTCCACAATCTAATATTTAAATATAAAGTAGATTTTCTTGTATATACTCATTTACCAATCGATATTGAGTTGCTTCAAATTATTTACTTCACTTATTTAATTTAATTAACCTTCTTTATCTTACTGAAGTTGACATAAAGCCATAACGGCAGTGCATTTGCAAGAATTCCACAATCTAATATTTAGATATAAAGTCGATTTTCTTGTATATACTCATTTACCAATCGATATTGAGTTGCTTCAAATTATTTACTTCACTTATTTAAGTTAATTAACCTTCTTCATCTTACTGAAGTTGACATAAAGCCATAACGGCAGTGCATTTGGAAGAATTCCACAATATTTTATAAAGGTTTAAAGTCGATTTTTTTGTATATACAGATTTTGGAATCGATATTGAGTTCCTTTAAACCATTAGTTTAACATATTTAAGTTAATTAACCTTCTTCATCTTACCGAAGTTGACATAAAGCCATAACGGCAGTGCATTTGCAAGAATTCCACAATCTCATATTAAGGTATAAAGCCGATTTTCTTGTATATACACATTTAGAAACCGATATTGAGTTGCTTCAAACCCATAGTTCAACATATTTAAGTTAATTAACCTTCTTCATTTTACCGAAGTTGACATTAAGCCATAACGGCAGTGCATTTGCAAGAATTCCACAATCTCATATTAAGGTATAAAGACGATTTTATTGTATATACACATTTAGAAACCGATATTGAGTTGCTTCAAACCATTAGTTTAACATATTTAAGTTCATTAACTTTTTCATCTTACCGAAGTTGACATAAAGCCATAACGGCAGTGCATTTTCAAGAATTCCACAATCTAATATTTAGATATAAAGTCGATTTTCTTGTATATACTCATTTACCAATCGATATTGAGTTGCTTCAAATTATTTACTTCACTTATTTAAGTTAATTAACCTTCCTCATCTTACTGAAGTTGACATAAAGCCATAACGGCAGTGCATTTGCAAGAATTCCACAATCTAATATTTAGATATAAAGTAGATTTTCTTGTATATACTCATTTACCAATCGATATTGAGTTGCTTCAAATTATTTACTTCACTTATTTAAGTTAATTAACCTTCCTCATCTTACTGAAGTTGACATAAAGCCATAACGGCAGTGCATTTGCAAGAATTCCACAATCTAATATTTAGATATAAAGGCGATTTTCTTGTATATACTCATTTATCAATCGATATTGAGTTGCTTCAAATTATTTACTTCACTTATTTAAGTTAATTAACCTTCTTCATCTTACTGAAGTTGACATAAAGCCATAACGGCAGTGCATTTGGAAGAATTCCACAATCTTATATTTAGACATAAAGTCAATTTTCTTGTATATACACATTAAGGAATCGATATTGAGTTGCTTCAAACCATTAGTTTAACATATTTAAGTTAATTAACCTGCTTCATCTTACCGAAGTTGACATAAAGCCATGACGGCAGTGCATTTGCAAGAATTCCACAATCTCATATTAAGGTATAAAGCCGATTTTCTTGTATATACACATTTAGAAACCGATATTGAGTTGCTTCAAACCATTAGTTCAACATATTTAAGTTAATTAACCTTCTTCATTTTACCGAAGTTGACATAAAGCCATAACGGCAGTGCATTTGCAAGAATCCCACAATCTCATATTAAGGTATAAAGCCGATTTTCTTGTATATACACATTTAGAAACCGATATTGAGTTGCTTCAAACCATTAGTTTAACATATTAAAGTAAATTAACCTTCTTCATCTTACTGAAGTTGACATAAAGCCATAACGGCAGTGCATTTGGAAGAATTCCACAATCTTATATTTAGGAATAAAGTCGATTTTCTTGTATATACCATTTAGCAATCGATACTGAGTTGCTTCAAAACATTTACTTCACTTATTT
>NW_024393605.1:0-11506 GCF_016617805.1 Bactrocera tryoni
GGTGATTGCTTTATGAATACTCTGATAACGTGAAAAATTTAAATTAGCTTGTATTTGTGAAGTACGTTTTTTCACGCTTTTCTTATATCGACTGCTCAATGTGTATATACGAACAACAAGAAAATCGATTTTGAACCAAAACATAAGATTCGGCCGTTTTTCCAAATGCAGTGCCGTCATTGGTTTATGAATACTCTGATAACGTGAATAAGTTAAATTAGCTTGAATTTGTGAAGTGCATTTTTTCACGCTTTTCTCATATCGATTGCTCTATGTGTATATACAAACAACAAGAAAATCGATTTTGAACCAAAACATAAGATTCTGCAGTTTTTCCAAATACAGAGAGGTAATTGCTTTATGAATACTCTAATAACGTGAAAAATTTAAATTAGCTTGTATTTGTGAAGTGCGTTTTTCACGCTTTTCTAATATCGATTGCTCAATGTGTATATACAAACAACAAGAAAATCGATTTTGAACCAAAACATAAGATTCTGCAGTTTTTCCAAAAGCAGTGCCGTCATTGCTTTATGAATACTCTAATAGCGTAAAAAAATTTTAATTAGCTTGTATTTGTGAAGTAAGTTTCTTCACGTTATTCTTATATCGATTGCTTTATGAATACTCTAATAACGTGAATAAGTTAAATTAGCTTGAATTTGTGAAGTGCATTTTTTCACGTTTTTCTCTTATCGATTGCTCTATGTGTATATACAAACAACAAGAAAATCGATTTTGAACCAAAACATAAGATTCTGCAGTTTTTCCAAATGCAGTGCCGTCATTGCTTTATGAGTACGCTAATAACGTGAAAAATTTAAATTAGCTTGTATTTGTGAAGCTAGTTTTTCACGCTTTTCTCATATCGATTGCTCAATGTGTATATACAAACAACAAGAAAATCGATTTTGAACCAAAACTTAAGATTCTGCAGTTTTTCCAAGTGCAGCGACGTCATTGGTTTATGAATACTCTAATAACGTGAATAAGTTAAATTAGCTTGAATTTGTGAAGTGTGTTTTTTCACGCTATTCTCATATCGATTGCTCAGTGTGTATATACAAACAACAAGAAAATCGATTTTGAACCAAAACATAAGATTCTGCAGTTTTCCCTAATGCAGTGCCGTCATTGCTTTATGAAAACTCTAATAACGTGAATAAGTTAAATTAGCTTGAATTTGTGAAGTGCGTTTTTTCACGCTTTTCTCATATCGATTGCTCAATGTGTATATACAAACAACAAGAAAATCGATTTTGAACCAAAACATAAGATTCTGCAGTTTGTCCAAATGCAGTGCCGTTATTGCTTTGTGAATACTCTTATGACGTGAAAAAGATAAATTGGCTTGAATTTGTGAAGTTATTTTTTTTACAAGCTACTCTCATATCGATTGCTCAATGTGTATATACAAACAACAAGAAAATCGATTTTGAACCAAAACATAAGATTCTGCGGTTTTTCCAAAAGCAGTGCCGTCATTGCTTTATGAATACTCTAATAACGTGAAAAATTTAAATTAGCTTGTATTTGTGAAGTTATTTTTTTTACAAGCTATTCTCATATTGATTGCTCAGTGTGTATATACAAACAAAAAGAAAATCGATTTTGAACCAATACATAAGATTCTGCAGTTTTTCCAAATACAGTGAGGTTATTTCTTTATGAATACTCTGATAACGTGAATAAGTTAATTTATCTTTAATTTGTGAAGTTAGTTTTTTTACGCTATTCTCATATCGACTGCTCACTGTGTATATACAAACAACAAGAAAATCGATTTTGAACCAAAACATAAGATTCTGCAGTTTTTCTAAATTCAGTGCCGTCATTGGTTTATGAATACTCTAGTAACGTGAATAAGTTAAAGTAGCTTGAATTTGTGAAGCTAGTTGTTTCACGCCATTCTCAGGTCGACTGCTCACTGTGTATATATAAACAACAAGAAAATCGATTTTTAATCAATACTTAAGGCTATGCAGTTCTTCCCAATGCAGTGACGTCATTGGTTTATGAATACTCTAATAACGTGAATAAGTTAAATTAGCTTGAATTTGTGAAGTGTGTTTTTTCACGCTATTCTCATATCGATTGCTCAATGTGTATATACAAACAACAAGAAAATCGATTTTGAACCAAAACATAAGATTCTGCAGTTTTTCCAAATGCAGTGCCGTCATTGCTTTATGAGTACGCTAATAACTTGAAAAATTTAAATTAGCTTGTATTTGTGAAGTACGATTTTTCACGCTTTTCTCATATCGATTGCTCAATGTGTATATACAAACAACAAGAAAATCGATTTTGAACCAAAACATAAGATTCTGCAGTTTTTCCAAATGCAGTGCCGTCATTGCTTTATGAATACGCTAATAACGTGAATAAGTTAAATTAGCTTGAATTTGTGAAGTGCGTTTTTTCACGCTATTCTCATATCGATTGCTCAATTTGTATATACAAACAACAAGAAAATCGGTTTTGAACCAAAACATAAGATTCTGCAGTTTTTCCAAATGCAGTGACGTCATTGGTTTATGAATACTCTAATAACCTGAAAATTTTAAATTAGCTTGTATTTGTGAAGTTGTTTTTTTTTACTAGCTCTTATATCGATTGCTCAATGTGTATATACAAACCAAAAGAAAATCGATATAGAATCAACACATAAGATTCTGCAGTTTTTCCAAATGCAGTGCCGTCATTGCTTTATGAATACTCTAAGAACGTGAAAAATTTAAATTAGCTTGTATCTGTGAAGTGCGTTTTTTTACGCTTTTCTAATATCGATTGCTCAATGTGTATATACAAACAACAAGAAAATCGATTTTGAACCAAAACATAAGATTCTGCGGTTTTTCCAAAAGCAGTGCCGTCATTGCTTTATGAATACTCTAATAACGTGAAAAATTTTAAATTAGCTTGTATTTGTGAAGTTATTTTTTTTACAAGCTATTCTCATATTGATTGCTCAATGTGTATATACAAACAAAAAGAAAATCGATTTTGAACCAATACATAAGATTCTGCAGTTTTTTCAAATACAGTGAGGTTATTTCTTTATGAATACTCTGATAACGTGAATAAGTTAATTTATCTTTAATTTGTGAAGTTAGTTATTTCACGCTATTCTCATATCGACTGCTCACTGTGTATATACAAACAACAAGATAATCGATTTTGAACCAAAACCTAAGATTCTGCAGTTTTTCCAAATACAGTGAGGTGATTGCTTTATGAATACTTTGATAACGTGAATAAGTTAATTTATCTTTAATTTGTAAAGTTAGTTTTTTCACGCTATTCTCATATCAACTGCTCACTGTGTATATACAAACAACAAGTAAATCGATTTAGAATCAATACATAAGATTCTGCAGTTTTTCCAAATGCAGTGCCGTCATTGGTTTATGAACACTCTAATAACGTGAATAAGTCAAATTAGCTTGAATTTGTGAATTGCGTTTTTTCACGCTTCACTCATATTGATTGCTCAATGTGTATATACAAACAACAAGAAAATCGATTTTGAACCAAAACATAAGATTCTGCAGTTTTTCCAAATGCAGTGCCGTTATTGCTTTGTGAATACTCTAATAACGTGAAAATTTTAAATTAGCTTGAATTTGTGAAGTTCGGTTTTTCACGCTATTCTCTATCGATTGCTCAATGTGTATATACAAACAACAAGAAAATCGATTTTGAACCAAAACATAAGATTTTGCAGTTTTTCCAAATGCAGTGCCGTCATTGGTTTATGAGTACGCTAATAACGTGAAAAATTTAAATTCGCTTGTATCTGTGAAGTGCGTTTTTTCACGCTTTTCTAATATCAGTTGCTCAATGTGTATATACAAACAACAAGAAAATCGATTTTGAATCAATACATAAGGCTCTGCAGTTTTTCCAAATGCAGTGACGTCATTGGTTTATGAATACTTTAATAACGTGAATAAGTTAAATTAGCTTGAATTTGTGAAGTGTGTTTTTTCACGCTATTCTCATATCGATTGCTCAATGTGTATATACAAACAACAAGAAAATCGATTTTGAACCAAAACATAAGATTCTGCAGTTTTTCCAAATGCAGTGCCGTCATTGGTTTATGAATATTCTGATAACGTGAATAAGTTAAATTAGCTTGAATTTGTGAAGTGCATTTTTTCACGCTATTCCCATATCGATTGCTCAATGTGTATATACAAACAACAAGTAAATCGATTTAGAATCAATACATAAGATTCTGCAGTTTTTCCGAATGCGAAGCCGTAATTGCTTTATGAATACCAATAACGTGAAAATTTAAATTAGCTTGAATTTTTGAAGGCAGTTTTTTCACGCTATTCTCATATCGACTGCTCAATGTGTTTATACAAATAACAAAAAAATGAATTTTGAACCAAAACATAAGATTCTGCAGTTTTTCCAAATACAGTGCCGTTATTGCTTTATGAATACTCTAATAAAGTGAATAAGTTAATTTAGCTTTAATTTATGAAGTTAGTTTTTTCACGCTATTCTCACATCGATTGTTCAATGTGTATATACAAACAACAAGTAAATCGATTTAGAATCAATACATAAGATTCTGCAGTTTTTCCAAATGCAGTGCCGTCATTGGTTTATGAACACTCTAATAACGTGAATAAGTCAAATTAGCTTGAATTTGTGAATTGCTTTTTTTCACGCTTCTCTCATATTGATTGCTCAATGTGTATATACAAACAACAAGAAAATCGATTTTGAACCAAAACACAAGATTCTGCAGTTTTTCCAAATGGAGTGCCGTCATTGGTTTAGGAATACTCTAATAACGTGAATAAGTTAAAGTTGCTTGAATTTGTTAATCTAGTTTTTTCACGCTATTCTCATATCGACTGCTCACTGTGTTTATATAAACAACAAGTAAATCGATTTAGAATCAATATATAAGATTCTGCCGTTTTTCCAAATACAGTGCCGTCATTGCTTTATGGATACTCTAATAACGTAAAAAATTTAAATTAGCTTGTATTTGTGAAGTTATTTTTTTTTACAGGCTATTCTCATTCTGGTTGCTCGATGTGTATATACAAATAACAAAAACATCGATTTTGAACCAAACATAAGAGCATTTCTGCAGTTTTTCCGAATGCAGCGACGCCTTTGGTTTATGAATACTCTAATAACGTGAATAAGTTAAATAAGCTTGAATTTGTGAATTGCGTTTTTTCACGCTATTCGCATATTGATTGCTCAATGTGTATATACAAACAACAAGAAAATCGATTTTGATCCAAAACATAAGATTCTGCAGTTTTTCCAAATACAGTGCCGTCATTGCTTTATGAATACACTAATAACGTGAAAAATTTAAATTAGCTTGTATTTGTGAAGTTATTTTTTTTACAAGCTATTCTCATTCTGATTACTCAATGTGTATCTACAAAGAACAAAAAATCGATTTTCAAACGAAACATAAGATTCTGCAGTTTTTCCAAATGCAGTGACGTCTTTGGTTTATGAATACTCTAATAACGTGAATAAGTTAAATTAGCTTGAATTTGTGAAGTGGGTTTTTCCCCCTTTCTCATATAGATTGCTCAATGTGTATAAACAAACAACAAGAAAATCGATTTTGAATTAATACATAAGGCTCTGCAGTTTTTCCAAATGCACTGACGTCATTAGTTAATGAATACTCTAATAACATGAATAAGTTAAATTAGCTTGTATTTGTGAAGTTATTTTTTTTTACAAGCTATTCTCATTCTGATTGCTCAATGTGTATATACAAACAACAAGAAAAGCGATTTTGAACCAAAACATAAGATTCTGCAGTTTTTCCAAATGGAGTGCCGTCATTGCTTTATGGGTATGCTAATAACGTGAAAAATTTAAATAAGCTTGTATCTGTGAAGTGCGTTTTTTCACGCTTTTCTAATATCGATTGCTCAATGTGTATATACAAACAACAAGAAAATCGATTTTGAACTAAAACATAAGATTCTGCAGTTTTTCCAAATGCAGTGCCGTCATTGCTTTATGAGTACGCTAATAACTTGAAAAATTTAAATTAGCTTGTATTTGTGAAGTTATTTTTTTTACAAGCTATTCTCATTCTGATTGCTCAATGTGTATATACAAACAACAAGAAAATCGATTTTGACCCAAAACATAAGATTCTGCAGTTTTTCCAAATGGAGTGCCGTCATTGGTTTAGAAATACTCTAATAACGTGAATAAGTTAAAGTTGCTTGAATTTGTGAATCTAGTTTTTTCACGCTATTCTCATATCGACTGCTCACTGTGTTTATATAAACAACAAGTAAATCGATTTAGAATCAATATATAAGATTCTGCAGTTTTTCCAAATGCAGTGCCGTCATTGGTTTAGGAATACTCTAATAACGTGAATAAGTTAAAGTTGCTTGAATTTGTTAATCTAGTTTTTTCACGCTATTCTCATATCGACTGCTCACTGTGTTTATATAAACAACAAGTAAATCGATTTAGAATCAATACATAAGATTCTGCAGTTTTTCCAAATGCAGTGCCGTCATTGCTTTATGAACACTCTAATAACGTGAATAAATCAAATTAGCTTGAATTTGTGAATTGCGTTTTTTCACGCTTCTCTCATATTGATTGCTCAATGTGTATATACAAACAACAAGAAAATCGATTTTGAACCAAAACACAAGATTCTGCAGTTTTTCCAAATGGAGTGGCGTCATTGGTTTAGGAATACTCTAATAACGTGAATAAGTTAAAGTTGCTTGAATTTGTTAATCTAGTTTTTTCACGCTATTCTCATATCGACTGCTCACTGTGTTTATATAAACAACAAGTAAATCGATTTAGAATCAATACATAAGATTCTGCAGTTTTTCCAAATGCAGTGCCGTCATTGCTTTATGAACACTCTAATAACGTGAATAAATCAAATTAGCTTGTATTTGTGAAGTTATTTTTTTACAGGCTATTCTCATTCTGGTTGCTCGATGTGTATATACAAATAACAAAAACATCGATTTTGAACCAAAACATAAGATTCTGCAGTTTTTCCAAATGCAGTGCCGTCATTGCTTTATGAATACTTTAATAACGTGAATAAGTTAAATTAGCTTGTATTTGTGAAGTACGTTTTTTCACGCTATTCTCATATCGATTGCTCAATGTGTATACACTAACAACAAGAAAATCGATTTTGAATCAAAACATAAGAATCTGCAGTTTTTCCAAATACAGTGAGGTTATTGCTTTATGAATACTCTGATAACGTGAATAAGGTAATTTATCATTAATTTGTGATGTTAGTTTTTTCACGCTATTCTCATATTGACTGCTCACTGTGTATTTACAAACAACAAGAATATCGATTGTGAACCAAAACATAAGATTCCGTAAGATCTTTAATTTGTGAAGTTAGTTTTTTCACGCTATTCTCATATCGACTGCTCACTGTGTATATACAAACAACAAGAAAATCGATTTTGAACCAAAACATAAGATTCTGCAGTTTTTCCGAATGCAGCGACGCCTTTGGTTTATGAATACTCTAATAACGTGAATAAGTTAAATAAGCTTGAATTTGTGAATTGCGTTTTTTCACGCTATTCGCATATTGATTGCTCAATGTGTATATACAAACAACAAGAAAATCGATTTTGATCCAAAACATAAGATTCTGCAGTTTTTCCAAATACAGTGCCGTCATTGCTTTATGAATACACTAATAACGTGAAAAATTTAAATTAGCTTGTATTTGTGAAGTTATTTTTTTTACAAGCTATTCTCATTCTGATTACTCAATGTGTATCTACAAAGAACAAAAAATCGATTTTCAAACGAAACATAAGATTCTGCAGTTTTTCCAAATGCAGTGACGTCTTTGGTTTATGAATACTCTAATAACGTGAATAAGTTAAATTAGCTTGAATTTGTGAAGTGGGTTTTTCCCCCTTTCTCATATAGATTGCTCAATGTGTATATACAAACAACAAGAAAATCGATTTTGAATTAATACATAAGGCTTTGCAGTTTTTCCAAATGCAGTGACGTCATTAGTTTATGAATACTCTAATAACATGAATAAGTTAAATTAGCTTGTATTTGTGAAGTTATTTTTTTTACAAGCTATTCTCATTCTGATTACTCAATGTGTATCTACAAAGAACAAAAAATCGATTTTCAAACGAAACATAAGATTCTGCAGTTTTTCCAAATGCAGTGACGTCTTTGGTTTATGAATACTCTAATAACGTGAATAAGTTAAATTAGCTTGAATTTGTGAAGTGGGTTTTTCCCCCTTTCTCATATAGATTGCTCAATGTGTATATACAAACAACAAGAAAATCGATTTTGAAACAAAACATAAGATTCTGCAGTTTTTCCAAATGCAGTGCCGTCATTGCTTTATGAGTACGCTAATAACTTGAAAAATTTAAATTAGCTTGTATTTGTGAAGTTATTTTTTTTACAAGCTATTCTCATTCTGATTGCTCAATGTGTATATACAAACCACAAGAAAATCGATTTTGACCCAAAACATAAGATTCTGCAGTTTTTCCAAATGGAGTGCCGTCATTGGTTTAGAAATACTCTAATAACGTGAATAAGTTAAAGTTGCTTGAATTTGTGAATCTAGTTTTTTCACGCTATTCTCATATCGACTGCTCACTGTGTTTATATAAACAACAAGTAAATCGATTTAGAATCAATATATAAGATTCTGCAGTTTTTCCAAATGCAGTGCCGTCATTGGTTTATGAATACTCTTATAACGAGAATAAGTTAAAGTAGCTTGAATTTGTGAAGCTAGCTTTTTCACGCTATTCTCATATCGATTGCTCAATGTGTAAACACAAACAACAAGATAATCGATTTTGAATCAATACATAAGATTCTGCAGTTTTTAAAAATACAGTGAGGTTATTGCTTTATGAATACTCTGATAACGTGAATAAGTTAATTTATCTTTAATTTGTGAAGTTAGTTTTTTCACGCTATTCTCATATTGACTGCTCAGTGTGTATATACAAACAACAAGAAAATCGATTTTGAACCAAAACATAAGATTCTGCAGTTTTTCCAAATGCAGTGCCGTCATTGCTTTATGGGTATGCTAATAACGTGAAAAATTTAAATAAGCTTGTATCTGTGAAGTGCGTTTTTTCACGCTTTTCTAATATCGATTGCTCAATGTGTATATACAAACAACAAGAAAATCGATTTTGAACTAAAACATAAGATTCTGCAGTTTTTCCAAATGCAGTGCCGTCATTGCTTTATGAGTACGCATTGAAAAATTTAAATTAGCTTGTATTTGTGAAGTGCGCTTTTTCACGCTATCTCTTATCGTTTGCTCAATATGTATGTACAAACAACAAGAAAATCGATTTTGAACCAAAACATAAGATGCTGCAGTTTTTCCAAATACAGTGCCGTCATTGCTTTATGAATACTCTAATAACGAGGATAATTTAAATTAGCTTGTATTTGTGAATTTATTTTTTTTACAAGCTATTCACATTCTGATTGCTCAATGTGTATATACAAACAACAAGTAAATCGATTTAGAATCAATACATAAGATTCTGCAGTTTTTCCAAATGGAGTGCCGTTATTGCTTTAAGAATACTCTAATAACATGAAAAAGTTAATTTATCTTTAATTTGTGAAGTTAGTTTCTTCACGTTATTCTTATATCGATTGCTCAATGTGTATCTACAAAGAACAAAAAATCGATTTTCAAACGAAACATAAGATTTTGCAGTTTTTCCAAATGCAGTGACGTCTTTGGTTTATAAATACTCTAATAACGTGAATAAGTTAAATTAGCTTGAATTTGTGAAGTGGGTTTTTCCCCCTTTCTCATATAGATTGCTCAATGTGTATATACAATCAACAAGAAAACCGATTTTGAACCAAAACATAAGATTCTGCAGTTTTTCCAAAAGCAGTGCCGTCATTGCTTTATGTGTACGGTAATAACTTGAAAAATTTAAAAAAGCTTGTATTTATGAATTGCGTTTTTTCACACTATCTCATATCGATTGCTCGATGTGTATATACAAACAACAAGAAAATCGATTTTGAACCAAAACATAAGATTCTGCAGTTTTTCCAAATGCAGTGCCGTCATTACTTTATGAAAACTCTAATAATGTGAAAAACTTAAATTGGCTTGTATTTGTGAAGTTATTTTTTTACAAGCTATTCTCATATTGATTGATCAATGTGTATATACAAATAACAAAAACATCGATTTTGAACAAAAACATAAGATTCTGCAGTGTTTACAAATGCAGTGACGTCATTGCTTTATGAGTACGCTAATAATTTGAAAAATTTAAATTAGCTTGTATTTGTGAAGCTAGTTTTTTCCCGCTATTCTCATATCGATTGCTCAATGTGTATATACAAACAACAAGAAAATCGATTTTGAATCAATACATAAGGCTCTGCAGTTTTTCCAAATGGAGTGACGTCATTGGTTTATGAATATTTGAATAAGTTAAAGTAGCTTGAATTTGTGAAGATAGTTTTTTCACGCTATTCTCATATCGACTGCTCACTGTGTATATACAAACAACAAGAAAATCGATTTTGAACCAAAACATAAGATTCTGCAGTTTTTCCAAGTACAGTGAGGTGATTGCTTTATGAATACTTTGATAACGTGAATAAGTTGATTTAGCTTTAATTTGTGAAGTTAGTTTTTTCACGCCATTCTTATATCGACTGCTCACTGTGTGTATACAAACAACAAGAAAATCGATTTTGAATCAATACATAAGATTCTGCAGTTTTTGCAAGTACAGTGAGGTGATTGCTTTATGAATACTTTGATAACGTGAATAAGTTGATTTATCTTTAATTTGTGAAGTTAGTTTTTTCACGCTATTCTCATATCGACTGCTCACTGTGTATATACAAACAACAAGAAAATCGATTTTGAATCAATACATAAGATTCTGCAGTTTTCCAAACACAGTGACGTTATTGCTTTATGAATACTCTGATAACGTGAATAAGTTAATTTATCTTTAATTTGTGGAGTTAGTTTTTTTCCGCTATTCTCATATCGACTGCTCACTGTGTATATACAAACAACAAGAAAATCGATTTTGAACCAAAACATAAGATTCTGCAGTTTTTCCAAATATAGTGCCGTCATTGGTTTATGAATACTCTAATAACGTGAATAAGTTAAAGTAGCTTGAATTTGTGAAGCTAGCTTTTTCACGCTATTCTCATATCGACTGCTCACTGTGTATATACAAACAACAAGAAAATCGATTTTGAACCAACACATAAGATTCTGCAGTTTTTCCAAATACAGTGAGGTTATTGCTTTATGAATACTCTGATAACGTGAATAAGTTAATTTATCTTTAATTTGTGGAGTTAGTTTTTTCACGCTATTCTCATATCGACTGCTCACTGTGTATATACAAACAACAAGAAAATCGATTTTGAACCAAAACATAAGATTCTGCAGTTTTTCCAAATACAGTGCCGT
>NW_024393606.1:0-3368 GCF_016617805.1 Bactrocera tryoni
ACATTTAGAAATCCATATCAAGTTGCCTCAAATCATTAGCTTCACACATTAAAGTTAATTAACCCTCTTCATCTTACCGAAATTGGCGCAAAGCTAAAACGGCAGTGCATTTGGAAAATTCCAGAATTTCACATTTAGGTATAAAACTGACTTTCTTGCATGTACACATCTAGAAAACCATATCAAGTTGCTTCAAATTAACAAAAACGGCAGTGCATTTTGAAAATTCCAGAATTTCACATTTCGGTATAAAACTGACTTTCTTGCATAAACACTTTCAGAAATACTTATAAAGTTGCTTCAAATAAATAACTTCATATATTAAAGTTAATTTACCTTCTTCATCTTACTGAAGTTGGCATAAAGCCAAAACGGCAGTGCTTTTGGAAAAATTGCAGAATTTTCCATTTAGGTATAAAACCGATTTTCTTGCATGTACACATTTAGAAATCCATATCAAGTTGCTTCAAATTATTAAATTCCCATATTCAAATTAATTAACTTTCTTCATTTTACCGAAATTGGCATAAAGCCAAAACGACCGTGCAGTTGGAAAATTCCAGAATTTCACATTTAGGTATAAAACTGACTTTCTTGCATAACAACTTTTAGAAATACTTATAAAGTTGCTTCAAATCATTAACTTCATATATTAAAGTTAATTTACCTTCTTCATCTTACCAAAGTTGGCATAAAGCCCAAACTTCAGTGCATTTGGAAAGTTCAAGAATTTTACATTTAGGTATAAAACCGATTTTCTTGCATATACACATTTGGCAATCCATATCGAGTGGACTCAAATCATTAGCTTCACATATTAAAGTTAATTAACTTTCTTCATTTTACCGAAATTGGCATAAAACCAAAACGACAGTGCAGTTGGAAAATTCCAAAATTTTACATTTACGTATAAAACTGACTTTCTTGCATGAACACATTTAGAAATCCATATCAAGTTGCTTCAAATTAATAAATTCCTATATTCAAGTTATTTAACTTTCTTCATTTTACCGAAATTGGCATAAAGCCAAAACAACAGTGCAGTTGGAAAATTCCAGAATTTCACATATAGGTATAAAACTGACTTTCTTGCATGTACCCATTTAGAAATCCATATCGAGTTGACTCAAATCATTGACTTCACATATTTAAGTTAATTAACCTTCTTCATCTTACCGAAATTGGCATAAAGCCTAAACGGGAGTGCATTTGGAAAATTCCAGAATTTCACATTTAGGTATAAAACTAACTTTCTTGCATGTACACATTAAGAATTCCGTATCAAGTTGCTTCAAATTATTAAATTTCCATATTCAAGTTAATTAACTTTCTTCATTTTACCCAAACGTCAGCGCATTTGGAAAATTCCAGAATTTCACATTTAGGTATAAAACTGACTTTCTTGCATAAAAACTTTTAGGAATACTTATAAAGTTGCTTCAAATCACTAACTTCATATATTAAAGGTTATTTACCTTCTTCATCTTAACAAAGTTGACATTAAGCCATAACGACAATGCATTCGGAAAAATTCCAGAATTTTACATTTAGGTATAAAACCGATTTTCTTGCATGTATACATTGGCAATCTATGTCGAATGGCTTCAAACCATTAGCTTCACATATTAAAGTTAATTAACCTTCTTCATCTTACAGAAGTTGGCATTAACCAAAACGGCAGTGCATTTGGAAAATTCCAGACATTTACATTTAAGTATAAAACTGACTTTCTTGCATGTACACACTTAGAAATCCATATCGAGTTGACTCAAATCATTAGCTTCACATATTAAAGTTAATTAACCTTCTTCATCTTACCGAAATTGGCATAAAGCCAAAACAACAGTGCATTTGGGAAAATTCCACAATTTTACATTTAGGTATAAATCCGATTTTCTTGCATATACACATTTGGCAATCTATATTGAGTGGACTCAAATCATTAGCTTCACATATTAAAGTTAACTAAGCTTCGTCGTCTTACCGAAATAGCCATAAAACAAAAACGGCAGTGCATTTGGAAAATTCCAAAATTTTACATTTACGTATAAAACTGACTTTCTTGCATGTACACACTTAGAAATCCATATCAAGTTGCTTCAAATTATTAAATTCCCATATTCAAGTTAATTAACTTTCTTCATTTTACCAAAATTGGCATAAAACCAAAACGTCCGTGCAGTTGGAAAATTCCAGAATTTCATATTTAGGTATAAAACTGACTTTCTTGCATGTACACATCTAGAAAACCATATCAAGTTGCTTCAAATTAACAAAAACGGCAGTGCATTTGGAAAATTCCAGAATTTCACATTTCGGTATAAAACTGACTTTCTTGCATAAACACTTTCAGAAATACTTATAAAGTTGCTTCAAATAATTAACTTCATATATCAAAGTTAATTTACCTTCTTCATCTTACTGAAGTTGGCATAAAGCCAAAACGGCAGTGCTTTTGGAAAAATTGCAGAATTTTCCATTTAGGTATAAAACCGATTTTCTTGCATGTACACATTAAGAAATCCATATCAAGTTGCTTCAAATTATTAAATTCCCATATTCAAGTTAATTAACTTTCTTCATTTTACCGAAATTGGCATAAAGCCAAAACGGCAGTGCATTTGGAAAATTCCAGAATTTCACATTTAGGTATAAAGCTGACTTTCTTGCATAACAACTTTTAGAAATACTTATAAAATTGCTTCAAATCATTAACTTCATATATTAAAGTTAATTTACCTTCTTCATCTTACCAAAGTTGGCATAAAGCCCAAACTTCAGTGCATTTGGAAAACTCAAGAATTTTACATTTAGGTATAAAACCGATTTTCTTGCATATACACATTTGGCAATCCATATCGAGTGGACTCAAACCATTAGCTTCACATATTAAAGTTAATTAACTTTCTTCATTTTACCGAAATTGGCATAAAACCAAAACGACAGTGCAGTTGGAAAATTCCAAAATTTTACATTTACGTATAAAACTGACTTTCTTGCATGAACACATTTAGAAATCCATGTCGAGTTGCTTCAAATTAATAAATTCCCATATTCAAGTTAATTAACTTTCTTCATTTTACCGAAATTGGCATAAAGCCAAAACGACAGTGCAGTTGGAAAATTCCAGAATTTCACATTTAGGTATAAAACTGACTTTCTTGCATGTACACATTTAGAAATCCGTATCAAGTTGCTTCAAATTATTAAATTTCCATATTCAAGTTAATTAACTTTCTTCATTTTACCCAAACGTCAGTGCATTTGGAAAATTCCAGAATTTCACATTTAGGTATAAAACTGACTTTCTTGCATAAAAACTTTTAGGAATACTTATAAAGTTGCTTCAAATCACTAACTTCATATAT
>NW_024393607.1:0-4164 GCF_016617805.1 Bactrocera tryoni
CTTTGTAAACGCTCTGGCGGCTAAAGAATTCGACGCAGGCGAGTAAAATAAAGAGCATCGGTTAGATAATTTAAAGAGCTTTTAGAAAAACCCTCAACCTATTTTTATCTCTACCAGGAGCGTGGCAATAATGTTCACAAACAAATGTAGTGTTTTGAGAAAAATCACATGTTTGTTTCAACTTTGTAAACGCTCTGGCGGCTAAAGTATTCGACATAGGCGGGTAAAATAAAGAGCACCGGTTAGATAATTTAAAGAGCTTTCAGAAAAACCCTCAACCTATTTTTTATCTCTACCAGGAGCGTGGCAATAATGTTCAAAAACAAATGTAGTGTTTTGAGAAAAATCACATGTTTGTTTCAACTTTGTAAACGCCCTAGCGGCTAAAGTATTCGACATAGGCGGGTAAAATAAAGAGCACCGGTTAGATAATTTAAAGGGCTTTCAGAAAAATCTCAACCTATTTTTTATCTCTACCAG
This sequence comes from Bactrocera tryoni, assembly GCF_016617805.1. NCBI lineage: Eukaryota > Metazoa > Arthropoda > Insecta > Diptera > Tephritidae > Bactrocera > Bactrocera tryoni. Next base: position 481 of record NW_024393607.1, read on the forward strand.
GAGCGTGGCAATAATGTTCACAAACAAATGTAGTGTTTTGAGAAAAATCACATGTTTGTTTCAACTTTGCAAACGCTCTAGCGGCTAAAGTATTCGACGCAGGTGGGTCAAATAAATAGCATCGGTTAGATAATTTGAAGAGCTTTCAGGAAAATCCTCAACCTATTTTCTATCTCTACCAGGAGCTTGGCAATAATGTTCACAAACAAATGTAGTGTTTTGAGAAAAATCACATGTTTGTTTCAACTTTCCAAACGCTCTAGCGGCTAAAGTATTCGACGCAGGTGGGTCAAATAAATAGCATCGGTTAGATAATTTGAAGAGCTTTAAGGAAAATCCTCAACCTATTTTCTATCTCTACCAGGAGCGTGGCAATAATGTTCACAAACAAATGTAGTGTTTTGAGAAAAATCACATGTTTGTTTCAACTTTGTAAACGCTCTAGCGTCTAAAGTATTCGACGCAGGTGAATCAAATAAAAAGCATCAGTTAGATAATTTAAGTATCTTTTAGAAAAGCCCTCAACCTATTTTCTATTCCTTCCAGGAGCCTGGCAATAGTGCTCACAACAAATGTAGTGTTTTGAGAAAAATCACATGTTTGTTTCAACTTTGTAAACGCTCTAGCGGCTAAACTGTTCGACGCAGGTGGGTAAAATAAAGAGCATCGGTTAGATAATTTAAAGAGCTTTCAGGAAAACCTTCAACCTTTTTTCTATTCCTACCAGGAGCCTTGCAAACAAATGTAGTGTTTTGAGAAAAATCACATGTTTGTTTCAACTTTGTAAACGCTCTAGCGGCTGAAGTATTCGACGTAGGTGGGTCAAATAAAGAGCATCAGTTAGATAATTTAAGGAGCTTTTGGAAAAGCCCTCAACCTATTTTCTATTCCTACCAGGAGCCTGACAATAGTGTTTACAAAAAAATGTAGTGTTTTGAGAAAAATCACATGTTTGTTTCAACTTTGTAAACGCTCTAGCGGCTGAAGTATTCAACGTAGGTGGGTCAAATAAATAGCATCGGTTGGATAATTTAAGGTGCTTTTAGAAAAGCCTTCAACTTATTTTCTATTCCTACCAGGAGCCTAGCAAGAAAATGTAGTGTTTTGAGAAAAATCACATGTTTGTTTCAACTTTGCAAACGCTCTAGCGGCTAAAGTATTCGACGCAGGTAGGTAAAATAAATAGCATCGGTTAGTTAATTTAAAGAGCTTTTAGAAAAGCCCTCAACTTATTTTCTATTCTTACCAGGAGCCTGGCAAACAAATGTAGTGTTTTGAGAAAAATCACATGTTTGTTTCAACTTTGTAAACGCTCTAGCAGCTAAACTGTTCGACGCAGGTGGGTAAAATAAAGAGCATCGGTTAGATAATTTAAAGAGCTTTCAGGAAAGCCTTCAACCTATTTTCTATTCCTACCAGGGGCCTTGCAAACAAATGTAGTGTTTTGAGAAAAATCACATGTTTGTTTCAACTTTGTAAACGCTCTGGCGGCTAAAGTATTCGACGCAGGCGGGTAAAATAAAGAGCATCGGTTAGATAATTTAAAGAACTTTCAGGAAAACCCTCAACCTATTTTTTATCTCTACCAGGAGCGTGACAATAATGTTCACAAACAAATGTAGTGTTTTGAGAAAAATCACATGTTTGTTTCAACTTTGTAAACGCTCTGGCGGCTAAAGTATTCGACATAGGCGGGTAAAATAAAGAGCACCGGTTAGATAATTTAAAGAGCTTTCAGAAAACCCCTCAACCTATTTTTTATCTCTACCAGGAGCGTGGCAATAATGTTCAAAGCAAATGTAGTGTTTTGAGAAAAATCACACGTTTGTTTCAACTTTGTAAACGCCCTAGCGGCTAAAGTATTCGACATAGGCGGGTAAAATAAAGACCACCGGTTAGATAATTTAAAGAGCTTTCAGAAAAACCCTCAACCTATTTTTTATCTCTACCAGGAGCGTGGCAATAATGTTCAAAACAAATGTAGTGTTTTGAGAAAAATCACACGTTTGTTTCAACTTTGTAAACACTCTGGCGGCTAAAGTATTCGACACAGGCGGGTAAAATAAAGAGCATCGGTTAGATAATTTAAAGAGCTTTCAGTAAAGCCTTCAACCTATTTTCTATTCCTACCAGGAGCCTTGCAAACAAATGTAGTGTTTTGAGAAAAATCACATGTTTGTTTCAACTTTGTAAACGCTCTAGCGGCTGAAGTATTCGACGTAGGTGGGTCAAATAAATAGCACCGGTTGGATAATTTGAGGAGCTTTTAGAAAAGCCTTTACCCTATTTTCTATTCCTACCAGGAGCCTGGCAAACAAATGTAGTGTTTTGAGAAAAATCACATGTTTGTTTCAACTTTGTAAACGCTCTGGCGGCTAAACTGTTCGACGCAGGTGGGTAAAATAAAGAGCATCGGTTAGATAATTTAAAGAGCTTTCAGGAAAACCTTCAACCTATTTTCTATTCCTACCAGGAGCCTTGCAAACAAATGCAGTGTTTTGAGAAAAATCACATGTTTGTTTCAACTTTGTAAACGCTCTGGCGGCTAAAGTATTCGACGCAGGCGGGTCAAATAAATAGCATCGGTTGGATAATTTAAGGAGCTTTTAGAAAGGCCCTCAACTTATTTTCTATTCCTACCGCGAGCCTGGCAAGAAAATGTAGTGTTTTGAGAAAAATCGCATGTTTGTTTCAACTTTGTAAACGCTCTAGCGGCTAAACTGTTCGACGCATGTGGGTAAAATAAAGAGCATCGGTTAGTTAATTTAAAGAGCTTTTAGAAAAGGCCTCAACGTATTTTCTATTCGTACCAGGAGCCTGGCAAGAAAATGTAGTGTTTTGAGAAAAATCGCATGTTTGTTTCAACTTTGTAAACGCTCTAGCGGCTAAACTGTTCGACGCAGGTGGGTAAAATAAAGAGCATCGGTTAGATAATTTAAAGAGCTTTCAGGAAAACCCTCAACCTATTTTCTATCTCTACCACGAGCGTGGCAATAATGTTCACAAACAAATGTAGTGTTTTGAGAAAAATCACATGTCTGTTTCAACTTTGTAAACGCTCTAGCGGCTAAAGTATTCGACATAGGTGGGTAAAATGAAGAGCATCGGTTAGATAATTTAAAGAGCTTTCAGGGAAGCCTTCAACCTATTTCCTATTCCTACCAAAAGCCTGGAAAACAAATGTAGTGTTTTGAGAAAAATCACATGTTTGTTTCAACTTTGTAAACGCTCTAGCGGCTAAAGTATTCGACGCGGGTGGGTCAAATAAATAGCATCGGTTAGATAATTTAATGATCTTTTAGAAAAGCGCTCAACCTGTTTTCTATCCCTACCAGGAGCGAGGCAATAGTGTTCACAAGCAAATGTAGTGTTTTGAGAAAAATCACATGTTTGTTTCAGCTTTGTAAACGCTCTAGCGTCTAAAGTATTCGACGTAGGTGGGTCAAGTAAATAGCATCGGTTAGATAATTTAAGGAGCTTTTAGAAAAGCCCTCAACCTATTTTCTATTCCTACCAGGAGCCTGGCAATAGTGCTCACAACAAATATAGTGTTTTGAGAAAAATCACATGTCTGTTTCAACTTTGTAAACGCTCTAGCGGCTAAAGTATTCGACATAGGTGGGTAAAATGAAGAGCATCGGTTAGATAATTTAAAGAGCTTTCAGGAAAGCCTTCAACCTATTT